>NW_027456795.1:77276-192480 GCF_040206685.1 Ascaphus truei | reverse complement strand
AGGGAAGAGCAGTGGGCATATGTATTGTCATAATTTATGTATGTGCATGCCCCCCCCCCCCCTCCGGGCGTCCGTCCCCCCCGCTGGTTCGGCGGGTGGTCGTTCCCCGTGACTCGCCCCCCCCCCCCCCGTTCCCCGTGACTCGCGGCTCGCCCCCCCCCGTTCCCCGTGATTTGCGGCTCGCCCTCCCCCGTTCCCCGTGACTTGCCCGCCCCCCATTCCTCGTGACTCGCGCTCCCCCCCCCCTCCCCTGGCGCCCGCTTTCCCCCGATGTGCCGCCCGGCTGAGTGAGGCGTGCAGGCGGCGGCAGGAAGCGCCCTGTGTGTTCCTGTGTGGGCCTGAGGCGCGAGGCTCCGCGCCTGAAATAGGAGAGTTACTGGCAGTGGTGTGACTTACCTGAGTGGGAGGTAGCGCTGGGGAGGTAAGGGAGCGGCTGGGGTTGGAGGGCCGTGCTTCCCCTCCATCTGGAGCCGGTGCAGGGCGGCGCACGTGATGGGGGGGGACGGACAGAGGGGGGGGGGAGGGTGTGTGTGTGTGTGTGTGTGTGTGTGTGTCCTATCTGTCTATCTGTGTCCTGCCTGTGTATCTCAGTGTGTGTGTGTATCTTTGTGTGTGTGTGTGTATCTTTGTGTGTATCTCAGTGTGTGTGTGTGTGCGTGTGTCCTGTCTGTATATGTGTGTCCTGTCTGTGTATCTCAGTGTGTGTGTGTGTGTATCTTTGTGTGTGTCTCAGTGTCCTGCCTGTGTGTCTCCGTGTGTGTGTGTGTGTGTGTGTGTGTGTGTGTGTGTGTGTGTGTGTGTGTGTGTGTGTGTGTGTGTGTGTGTGTGTGTGTGTGTGTGTGTGTGTGTGTGTGTGTGTGTATCTCTGTGTGAGTGTATGTGTGTGTCCGGCCAATGAGAGGTGTGCAGGGGCGGGCCAAGGGAGCCAATGAGATTGCCGCTAGGGACACAGGGAGGGACACAGGGAGACACATACAGACCCGGACACATACTGCTGCGGCACAGTTTATTCGAGCATTTGCCCGTTCTGTGCCGCAGCAGTAGCCTGGCGCGCGCCCCGAGTGTGACGGGGCGCGCCAAACGCCGAAAGCAGCGGAAGAGCGCCCTCCGATCGGGGCGCTCTCCCTACCGCTGCCGGGTCCGCCGGGTCCCCCGGAACCCCCTGCCGCTGTCCCGCGATCGCGGGACACCAGGGCTCCCTCGGGGAGCCCCTGGACACGCGTGCAGCGGGGCGCACGCTCCCGATGACGCCGAGGGGTGGCCACTAGCAAGCCGGGAGATTTCCCGGCTTGCAGGTACCGACCACACTTCAATAAAGTGTGTCGGTAGTGTAGGACACTTTCAGAAATATATAGTAGATTCGAGAGCCATCCAAAATTATCAACTTAAAAATTAGCCTGCTATATTTGATCAAACATTTAATGAACTTACCACTAATGTGATGGCTGGAACTGCTTCTCTTTGGGTTGCTGACTCACTCTTGGGTAGTGGGTGACTATGACTGACTGTGGGTTGGTGTCTGTGCGCAAACACACACACACACACACACACACACACACACACACACACACACACACACACACACACACACACACACACACACACACACACACACACACACACACAGAAATTGGGCAGGGGGTAGGGAAATCAGACCCTCAGACCCACTCTCTCTCTCTCAGACTCACTTTCTTTCTCTCAGACCCACTCTCTTTCTCTCAGACCCACTCTCTTTCTCTCAGACTCTCAGACCCCCTCTCTTTCTCTCAGACTCTCAGACCCACTCTCTTTCTCTCAGACCCACTCTCTTTCTCTCAGACTCTCAGACCCACTCTCTTTCTCTCAGACCCACTCTCTTTCTCTTAGACTCTCAGACCCACTCTCTTTCTCTCAGACACTCTCTTTCTCTCAGACCCACTATCTTTCTCTCAGACTCTCAGACTCACTCTCTCTCAGACCCACTCTCTCTCAGACCCACTCTCTCTCAGACCCACTCTCTCTCAGACCCACTCTCTCTCAGACTCTCAGACCCACTCACAGACTCTCAGACCCACTCACAGACTCTCAAACCCATACTCAGACCTACTCTCTCTCACTCTCAGACCCACTCTCTCTCACTCTCAGACACACTCTTGCTCAGACTCTCAGACCCACTCTCTCTCAGACTCTCAGATCGACTCTCTCTCTCTCAGACTCTCAGACCGACTCTCTCTCTCAGACTCTCAGACCGACTCTTTCTCTCAGACTCTCAGACCCACTCTCTCTCTCAGACTCTCAGACCCACTCTCTCTCTCTGACTCTCAGACCCACTCTCTCTCTCTGACTCTCAGACCCACTCTCTCTCACTGTCAGACCCACTCTCACTCTCAGACCCACTCTCTCTCAGAATCTCAGACCCACTCTCTCTCAGACTCTCAGACCCACTCTCTCTCTCACTCCCAGACCCACTCTCTCTCAGACTCTCAGACCCACTCTCTCTCAGACTCTCAGACCCAATCTCTCTCAGACCCACTCTCTCTCAGACCCACTCTCTCTCAGACCCACTCTCTCACAGACAGTGAGACACACAGAGACACAGAGAGACAGTGACACACACACACACACACACACACACACACACACACACACACACACACACACACACACACACACACACACACACACACACACACACACACACACACACACAGTGACAGTGACACACACACACAGACACTCTCTCTCAGACCCACTCTCTCTCTCTGACTCTCAGACCCACTCTCTCTCTCAGACCCACTCTCTCTCACTCTCAGACCCACTCTCTCTCAGACTCTCAGACCCACTCTCTCTCAGACTCTCAGACCCACTCTCTCTCAGACTCTCAGACCCACTCTCTCTCAGACCCACTCTCTCTCAGACCCACTCTCTCTCAGACCCACTCACAGACTCTCAGACCCATTCTCTCTCAGACTCTCAGACCCACTCTCTCTCAGACTCTCAGACCCACTCTCTCTCACTCTCAGACCCACTCTCTCTCAGACCCACTCTCTCTCAGACTCTCAGACCCACTCTCTCTCAGACCAACTCTCTCTCAGACCCACTCTCTCTCAGACCCACTCTCTCTCAGACCCACTCACTCTCAGACCCACTTTCTCTCAGACCCACTCTCTCTCAGACCCACTCTCTCTCAGACTCACAGACCCACTCACAGACTCTCAGACCCACTCACAGACCCACTCTCTCTCACTCTCAGACCCACTCTCTCTCAGACTGTCAGACCCACTCTCACTCAGACTGTCAGACCCACTCTCACTGAGACTGTCAGACCCACTCTCAGACTGTCAGACCCACTCACAGACCCACTCTCTCTCACTCTCAGACCCACTCTCTCTGACTCTCAGACCCACTCTCACTCGCAGACCCACTCTCTCTCACTGTCAGACCAACTCTCACTCAGACTGTCAGACCCACTTTCACTCAGACTGTCAGACCCCCTCTCACTCAGACTGTTAGACCCACTCTCAGACTGTCAGACCCACTCTCAGACTGTCAGACCCACTCTCAGACTGTTAGACCCACTCTCAGACTGTCAAACCCACTCTCAGACTGTCAGACCCACTCTCAGACTCTCAGGCCAACTCTCAAGACTCTCAGACCAACTCTCAAGACTCTCAGACACACACACACTCTCTCTCTCTCAGACACACACAGGGGAGGGGCATCTGATCGGGGGGGATCAGAGCAGGTGCCCTCCACAACTGCTGCTCGGTGTGGGGAGAAGGAGGACTGTGTAAGTGCGCAAGGTTGGGATGGGGGAAATCTGAGCAGGGGGATCGGAGCAGGTGCCCTCCTCCGCAACTGCTACCCGGTGTGGGGAGGAGGGCCGTGTAAGTGCACGGGGCGGGTGCAGAGCAGGGGGGGGATCGGAGCAGGTACCCTCCACAACTGCTGCCCGGTGTGGGGAGGAGGAGAGGCAGTAGTGAGGTGTCTCTCCCACCGCAGACTCGTTCTTCTATCCCCCAAGCCTCTTATACCCCCCTCCACCCCCCACTCCTCTTATACCCTCTCCCCCCCAGAGCGCAGCTTACCCGCGCCACCCTGGTGATACTCAGGTCCTTAATCACCTCAGGCGGCTGCTGCCACACACAGACAGTGACACACAAACACAGTGACACACATACACAGACAGTGACAGTGAGACACACACACACAGTGACAGTGAGACACACACACAGAGAGAGACAGTGAGACACACAGACAGTGAGACACACAGAGACACAGAGAGACAGTGACACACACACACACACAGTGACAGTGACACACACACACACACAGTGACAGTGACACACACACACAGACAGAGACACACACTGACAGTCACACACAGTGCTAGTGCCAGACACACACAGCGCCAGTGCCAGACACACACAGTGCCAGTGCCAGACACACACAGTGCCAGTGCCGGACACACACAGTGACAGTGCCAGACACACACTGTGACAGTGCCAAACAAACACACACACACACACACACACAGTGACATTGACACACACACACACGCACACACACGCACGCACGCACGCACGCACGCACACACACACACACACACACACACACACACACACTGACAGAGACAGACACACACACACAGACACTGACAGAGACAGACACACACACACACACAGTGACACACACAATAAGCCCACCTCTGCAAACACACAAAAATAAGGCCTCTCCCCCTTGGGGTGGGTAAGGTGCCTGGGAGGGGGTATAAGGGGTCATGTGGGTTACCTGGGGTCCGGGTATGGGCTGCTGGAGCAGCATGGCCAGTGCAGCTGAGAGACTGGCAGGCCCGTGGAGCCTAAAGGGAGGGACAGAGGGGCAGAGCCTAAGGAGCCCGGCATTACTGGAGGAGAGAAGGGAAGGGGCAGTGCTGTAGGAAGAGGCGGGCCAAAAATAAAAATCTTGGCAGAGTGACAGCACGGGCAGCCAATCAGGAAAGGGGGAGTTTAAAAAAAAAATTATTATTATTTTTTTTTTAAACCATTCTTGCAGGCTTGCTTCCCGGGGGCCGGACCAAATGATTTTGCGGGCCATACACAGCCCGCGGGCCGGACGTTCCCCACCCCTGCCATAGCCGGACGAATATCTCCCACAGAGATAGGCGCCTCAGTGTCTGGTATGAACAAAGGCTCCGCACTTTGAGCTAACGTCCCTCAGACCTGAGTGCCCTCCATCCCTACTTTCACATTGTTCCCAAGCACTGCACCTCCCTCCCTTTGACTAGCAACACATGAATTCCTTTGTGTTCAGACTGGATAAGTGAATTACCAGCCTGCCATAGCAAAGACACACAGAAATACATGAAACACATTTAACATTGAATAACAGTTTCCAGATACACATTTACAGTATATTTTGGACATATTAGTCACTACATTGGGAATATAAATGGGGACTGTTTAAGCCCAACCAGACTGGTAAGGGCAATGGCTGGGCTTAAC
This sequence comes from Ascaphus truei, assembly GCF_040206685.1. NCBI lineage: Eukaryota > Metazoa > Chordata > Amphibia > Anura > Ascaphidae > Ascaphus > Ascaphus truei. The sequence continues at coordinate 186,997 of NW_027456795.1, read as the reverse complement.
CTTTAACCTATCATCACAGTGACTAACCATTGGCACTCCATTTATAACACATCATCAGCAATAGCCCACCTTGAGATACATGGATTATGACCATGATCCAGCACCTACAGTAGTTGAGGGGGCGACTGTTTTATTACAATTTGAAGCTATGTGGATTCACTACCAGTACACAGTGCCCACTGGGGGCCTAAAAGAAAGCCCCCATTTAGGATGTTTTCTGTAAGTTTGGCATAGTAGTTCATGAACCCAATACGAACCCAATACGAACCATTGCTTCCAATGATTTGTCAACAGCATATAATCTACTTTTTCCAATAAGACAATCATTCTATTATAATGCTGTCTTGGGATTTTATTGCTTTCCTCAAGGTGCCAAAGCTTATAATCATGGCAGCTGAATGTAGGCTGTGTGCTCATTGCTTTTGCAGGCAGCCATGACTGCCTCACCCAGCTACAGATGGACAGCTTGGATACGCTAACATAGGGTGTATCTACATCTAATACAGAGCAGATTTGTTGGTAAAAGTTTAGCCATACATGGCAGCTAGATACATACAATGATTCATTTCACCGAGTGCCCTGGAAACTGTACAACGGAGTCATGCCAGGATATTGTGGATTTTCAATTTTACAACTATCTACAGTATCTTTGCACCCGGTGGCTGTTGTGGACAAGAATTCACCATAGTGACTGCTTGTGGGTACCAATATTTTGGAACAAACTTTGCCTTGATCATCGCTTGGCTCCAGTTTTTTCCCTTCACTTAACCACCTCAGGTGACATGATCCGCAAATCGCCAGTACACATAGTATATAAGAGAGCGAACTCCCGATGTGAGCCCTTCTTTGATTTATAAAACTGCAAGATCTCCCACACCTTGCTCAATCGGACATTAGCCGACTTCAAAGATCTGGATCGAGTTCCAAACATGACTCACAGTGCCGCACCTTAGGTACTTGAAGACTTTTCACAACTGGCATGATTACATGTAAGCTGATTATGCAGGCCTAGAGCCAGTTTTGAGATTTCCGTGATTTTTAATATCACAGATTGCATGCCATACGATGATTGACATCCTTCCTAGCTTGCTGTTTTGTTAAGAGACGTACATTTCTCGTAACACTACACAGCGCAGGTTGTCTGATATGGGTGACTTCTTCCTGCCTTACATACCCTGACAGGGTGTATGACTATCACAAAAGGTTCCTGGTTTCTAACGTAGGGCTCTGAAATAACTGATATTTCAGGACCCTACGGTAGAAATATTAGGCATGTGATCGCGATGCGGTAATTAATGCATTATTAACAGTCGTGTTATCCTGCATTATGACTAGTGTTAAAATATCGCACTCGCTTAATTATTACCACAATATTGATGACTTAAGTGATAAAATTGCGTTAATAAGAGACAGGTTTTTTTGTTTTGTTTTTTAACCGGGTGTAATATTAACTCTGTTTTAACAGAGTTTAATGACTTCAGGCTATTGACTCTAGGATGGAGTTGCAATACCCTCTGCCATTTAATTCTGTGATTTACTAATGTTTTTATTCGAATGTGTTGCTGCTTCCCATTGAAATCTTATTTTATTTTTTTAATCAGTTCTGTAGGGTTAGATAACTCTTAATGCCATTTTTTTATGAGTTTTAAAGCATTTTTTGATTTCTATAGCAGTGTAAGAGACATGTGCAGAGGTACAACCAGGGAGACGGATTTGGGAGAAATTAAACCATGGCTTTATTCAGCCCATCACTTTAAACAATGCAGAAACCACAAAATAAATAAATAAACAACCTATCCGTTAGTAAGGGCCAACTCACTTCCCCTGTACCTATCTGCATGGCTTGAAGGATAAGCCTATTACCAACCTATAACCCCCAAAGTCAAAAAGAGGTACATTTAAGCAGGAGCTCTTTGTGTCGAGGGTCTGAGTCTGGATTGGTGTCAGTTGAGGTGCCTCAGCGCAAGCGGAGATTGAGTAGTGGTGCATATCGATGATGTGTTTCTGGTCTGGGGGGGACTGGAATCGGAACTCCTCAGCTTCATAAGTCACCTAAACAACATACTACAGTAAAGTAGAAGCTACATTTCTGGATACTGTAGTATTCAAGGATATAAACAAACTCAGCACGAGACTGTTTCACAAACCTACAGACAAGAACTCTTATTATACGCCACAAGTCACGATCTACCACCATTGAAGGCTGGACTCCCGTACTCACAAATGCTACGGGTACGTCGGATCACCAGTAACGCTAGTGAAGTTGAAGAGGCACTGTTGGAAATGGCCACACGCTTTCGGGAAAGGGGGTATGACCCTAAGAAGATCAAGGAGGCACTGATGCAGGCAAGGATTCCTACAAGGGAAACTCTTCTCACACCAGTTGGGAGGAACAATGACACTAACCGTTTTAAAGTCGACAGCACTTTTGAATGCCTCGGGACACATCAAATGCACTATACAAAAGCATTGGCATATATTGGCCAACGACCGGAGGATTGGGGATGACTTTGTTCCCCCCCCCCTCTTTTGTTACAAGAGAGGAGGAAACTTTGGTGACCTACTCACCCACTCAGATCCAGTCAATAAGTACATGCCTAGCTCTACAAAACGTGGCTTGTGCGGAAACCAGGGGTATATAGGTGTCACGGCTGCTCAAATTGCCAGTTCTTACAGACTGGTAATTCATATGCTCATCCCAAGAATGGGAAGTCCATAAAGATTAGACAATACATGAACTGTGGCTCAAAGTATGTAACGTACTTCATCATATGCCCCTGTGGTCTCTACTATATCAGTAAAACAATGAGAATGCTGAAGGAACATATCAGCATTCACAGATGCGCGATCAGGAAAGCTCAAGCAAGTACGGAGGACGATGATGACCTCATGCTACCATGCGTTGCATGCCCATCCTGCAGGCTGGCGCCTCTCCTCGTGGTGGGGACAGAAACAAGCTTTTAATGCAACTGGAAGCCAAAACTATTCATGAACTTAGGACCATGACACCTAAGGGACTTAACGAAGATTTTAAATTAAGCTGTTTCCTTTAGGGGGACATACCCGGAAGGTGGTCATTGATTGAGACACTGGTTGTCTATATGTTTTATTTTCTGGGACTTCATTGGTAGGTCATTGTTACCTGCAACAATGCTGCAAGGGCTTGATAACTGTCTGAGTCATTATGACAATGTTACTTTATTTGAATGTGCATTTTCTGTGCTTATGCTGGCTGTTTCGTCATTGGCCATTATCACCTGCTACAATTAGCATGTGTCTAGAATACTGCTTGGCTCATCATGACAATGACATCTTTACATGAAAATGCATTATGCCTGTGCTTTCTCTGCTTGCTATTTTGTGCCTACAAGATTGACATAGATGTGATGTGAATCTTGTTACCCCCTAGACACATTCTTCCTGACATTGGCAGTACATCTGCATCACTGTACATAGAACACCACTTCCCTGCATGTCCCTCACATATTCCCTTGATTGTGCACTTCCCCACCATCACGTATGCATTGGCCATTGACAAACAGCACACTATGCACATCGCATAATCTGGTGGTGCATGGTAGTCCCCAGAGGGGAACGAAGTGTGCCTGCTTCGAGAAGCGATCTACCACTACTAGGATCGTATCCAAACCCTTGGATTTGGGTAATTTGACAATAAAGTCCATCGAGAGATGGTTCCACGGACGATCAGGGATGGGAAGTGGTAGTAGGAAACCTGGAGATTTGCTGCGGGGCATAGCACAGGAAGACAGGAAGCTCCTGATGTTCTTGCGCATGCCTGGTCACCAGAAGGTGCGTTCCAAGAGGTTGATGGTCCTCCTAGTACCTGGGTAACCTGCTGTCTTGGAAGCTTGACCCCACTCCATGACCTGTCTGTGAAGACTAGGAGGGGTGAACAGCCGACCCTCTGGAACCTGGATACCCTCTGGGATGTTATTCTGTGCTTTAGTGATCTTGGCAAGGGTGCTGAAGACGTTTGCAGAGAGAATGCAGGCCGGAGGAAAGATATGCTCTGGTTGGTCCTCAGATTTTCCTCTGCTAAGAACTGCCGGGAGAGTGCGTCCGCCTTAATGTTCTTGGAGTCGGGGATGTAGGAAATCATGAAGTTGAAGCGGGTAAAAAACAAAGCCCAACGTGCTTGGTGAGATCCTAAGCGGCGCGCCCCTTCAATATAAAGTAGGTTTTTATGGTCTGTTAAGATGGTGAAAGGGGTTGTTGTGCCTTCCAGTAGGTGCCTCCATTCTTCCAAGGTGTGAGGATTCACCATCCTGGCGGTCACGGACCGTCTCCTCACCTCAACAAGCCTTCCGTGATGGATACCCAGCATGCGCAGTTTCATGGTCCCAGTACGCGGATTCAGACCCCACCCCCATCACTGTCACACGATGTGGACATTCGGCCAGCCTCCCTGCTGACGCGCGACTGGCCCCGCCCCCTCTGGTCCCAGGAATCGGTGTGGGAGTGGCGTGTGCTCTAAACTCCGCCCCCTGGCCTCCGTGTCACACGCAGGATGGGCTGCGAGCAATTCCACCCTCAACCCTGATTAGGCTGCATCATAGGGCACACCTGTGTGCACCAGCAGCCAATCGACTCTAATTTCCTGGTTCCGCCCTGGCTGGCTACTGGAGGCTCCTTTTATAAATACCCTCAGTCTGCCTTGCCACATCCTTGTTGCTATATCCTGCCTTGCCTTGTATGCTGTTAACCTCTTTTTGCCTGAACCCTGCTAGCTCCTTGGATTCCGCTTCTCTCTACTCCTGATCCGGCATGTACGACGATTCTCCAGTCTCCAGTTCTGACCTTGGCTAAGTACTCCAACTATCCGACATTCTCCAATCCTGAACCTGGCTACTGTACGTACCCCGACTATCTGATACTCCCCAATTCTGAACCTGGCTACGAACTACAACGATCCGAAACTCTCCACTCCTGAACTTGGCAAGTACCTTAACCATTCTCCAATCTATAACCCTGACCTGGTTTGAATGACTACTCTACCTCCTAGGCGCACCCGCGTGGCTGTGGGTTGGCATTATCCAATCCCCTACCTCAGCTCCACGGTCGCGCTTTATTTGTGGTGAGCTACGCGTTACAGTATGCTCAGCCACATAAACTTCGACCCCACTGAGGTAGGAAGAGTCCTGCGCACACACGCAAGCTACATAACCACCCTAGAGGAAAAGATTGTGGGTAGCGAGCAAACCATGCTTTCCCTTCAGGAGGACTTTCGCACTCTTTCTCGTGCTTTACAGGCACCGCATTCCCCACTTGTACCTGCTTTTCCTGAGATTCTCACTACTCCCGCTTGACCTTTTTCTCAAGAACCTCACTTACCTACTCCCAACCGTTATGGGTGTGATCCTCATGAATGTCGGGGTTTTTTGAATCAATGCTTTATACAATTTGAAATGAACACTTCATGCTTTATGGCACCCTGCGCCAAGGTTGCGTATATCTTCTCTCTCCTTGTAGATGACGCTCTTGCCTGGGCATCTCCCATCTGGGAGCGAAGAACCAACCTCACACAGGATATCGGAGCCTTTGCCCAGGAATTCCAGAAAGTCTTTAATACACCCATCCGTCAGGTATGTGCTTCCTCTGCACTTTTCCATGTCTCCCAACGCAGTCGTTCAGTCGCCAAATACACTCTCGAGTTCAGAACTATCGCTGCTGAGACCGACTGGAACGACGTATCCCTGGCCGCAGCCTTTTGGCAAGGTTTATCAAAAACCTTGAAGGATGAACTGGCTGCCTACGACCACCCCACTAATTTGGAGGAGCTCATTGCTGTGTGTATCAAAGTGGATCGTCGCCTCCTGGAGAGACGTTTACAGAAGGTTTACCATCGTACATTTCCGGCACGGATCAATCCTGGTCAGGTAAGCTCCACAGAGGCCTCTACCCCAGATATATCGGAACCTATGCAAATAGGAGGTACCAGTCTTTCCAAATCCAAGAAATTATGCCGCAAAACCGCTGGCCTATGTCTTTACTGCAGTGTTTCAAGACACTTTGCCTATTTTTATCCACAAAAGACGGGAAACGCAAGGTTCCCATGAGTCCTAGGAGAGTCTCATTGGGAACGCTTTTTCTCTCCCCTATCTCTACTGATAACCCGTCTCGCATTCTTGTCCCCATTACACTCTTTGGGGAGGGCTTTCAAGTAACTACACTTGCTTTCATCGATTCAGGTGCCGGAGGAAACTTCATAGATCAAGCTTTCGCGGAACGCCATCTGGTTCCTACCAGGGACAAAAAGAAGCCCATCGCTCTTAAAGCCATTGACGGAAGACCTCTGCAGCAGGCATTTATCTCCCTGGAGACAGAGGTGCTACAACTCGGGGTGCAAGACACACACCTGGATCCCAAGCTTCCTTTTACCCTCAAGGCCGACGCCTCTCACGGGGGCGTAGGCGGCATTCTGTCCCAAAGGAAGAATTCCCTGTCCAAGATGCATCCTTGTGCATTTAAAAATATATATATTATCCGGCCCAATGCAACTACGACGTTGGGAACCGGGAACTTCTGGCCATGATGCTAGCTAGAATATTAAAGCTGACACTCTTTCTCGACAATTCTCCTTGGAAGATAAGTCTGAAGATCAGCAAAATCTCATTATTCTCTCGGCCACTTCATTTGGAGCACTCAAAGAAATTGTCCGTCAACAAATCCACATCCCTTCTGGCATCTCGCCTCCACAGGACCGTCTCTTTACTTCACCATCATCCCGTAAGAAGGTTCTGGAATGGAGACATTCGTCCAAATCTGCAGGCCATCCCGGCACCAAGAGGACCTTGGACCTCATCTCTCGTACCTTTTGGTGGCCAGGTATGCAAAAGGACATAAAAGACTTTGTAGCTGCATGCCCTACGTGTGCCAGGACTAAAACCCCCAGGATACCTCCTGCAAGTCTCCTTCAACCTCTACCTGTTCCAGATCGGCCATGGACACATCTGTCGATGGATTTCATCGTTGACTTGCCTACTTCCAAGGGGTTGGACACCATTCTCGTAGTAGTAGACCGTTTTTCAAAGCTGGCCCACTTCATACCAATCAAGGGTCTGCCCAACTCTCCCAGATTAGCCGACATCTTTATCAGGGAGATCTTCCGGCTACACGGTGTACCCTTGGAGATAGTTTCAGGTAGAGGATCCCAATTCATTTCTCGTTTCTGGTGCTCATTTTGCCTTCAGCTAGGTATCGTCCTCCATTTCCCATCGGGATACCACCCACAGACCAATGGTCAAAAGGACAGGACCAACCAGTCCCTGGAACAGTATCTTCGGTGCTTTACCTCAGAGTCTCAAGATGACTGGGCGGAACTCTTACCTTGGGCAGAATTTGCACACAATAATGCACGTAGCAGCTCTGCTCTGGAGTCACGGTACTTTGTGAACTACGGCTTCAATCCTTCAACTCTTCCTCTTGTTCTACCCTCATCAGGGGTCTCAGCGGGGGATTACAGAATTAAGTACTTACAGGACCTATGGAGAAAGATTCAGGTCAACATCAGGCAGGCGGTCAATAGGCAAAAGTATCAGGCAAATCGCCATCTTAGACCTGCTCTGGACCTTAAACCTGGAGACAAGGTCTGATTGTCATCCAGGAATATCAGGCTGAAGGTACCCTTGATGAAGTTCGCGTCGAGATTTCTTGGACCCTTTGCGATTTCTGAATGGATCAATCCCATGGCATATCATCTTGTTCTTCCGTCTTCTATGAAGATTCCTTCTGTTTTTCACGTCTCTCTGCTGAAACCAGTGGTACAGAATGCCTTTTCAGTTCCGGTGGTTCCCACCTCTCCCCTTATGGTTCAAGGACAACCTGAATACGAGATCCAATCTATCCTTGACTCTAAGATCTCCAGAGGTTCGCTACACTATCTGGTACATTGGAGAGGTTTCGGCCCGGAGGAAAGGTCCTGGATTCCGAGCCACCGAGTTCACACAGCCAAACTAGTTCGCGTGTTCCATGCTAAATTCCCAGAGAAGCCATTGTGAAGTCGCCTGGAGGTCGCTCCTAAAGAGGGCGTCCTGTGAGGATTCGCCATTCAGGCGGTCGCGGACCGTCTCCTCACCTCAACAAGGCTTCCGTGATGGATACCCAGCATGCGCAGTTTCATGGTCCCAGTACGCGCCCACGGACCTTGCGCACTATGTCCAACTGCTCACGGATTCAGGCTCCGCCCCCATCACTGTCACACGACATGGACATTTGGCCAGGCTCCCTGCTGACGCGCGACTGGCCCCGCCCTTTCTGATCCCAGGAATCGGCGTGGGAGTGACGCGCGCTCTAAACTCCGCCCCCTGGCCTACGTGACACGTGCAGGATGGCGCGTGAGCAATTCCACCCTCAACCCTGATTAGGCTACATCATAGGGCACACCTGTGTGCACCAGCAGCCAATCGACTCTCACTTCCTGGTTCTGCCCTGGCTGGCTATTGGAGGCTCCTCCTATATATACCCTCAGTCTTCAATCAGTCATTGTTGAGCATAGTCATTGTGACGCCGTGCCTTGTTGCTGTATCCTGCCTTGCCTTGCATGCTTTTAACCTCTTGTTGCCTGAACCCTGCTAGCTCCTTGGATTCTGCTCGCTACTTCTGATCCGGCTTGTATGACAATTCTCCAGTCTCCAGTCCTGACCTTGGCTAAGTACTCCAACGATCCGACATTCTCATATCCTGAACCTGGCTACGTACCCCGACTATCCGATACTCTCCAATCCTGAACCTGGCTACGAACTAAGATGATCCGAAACACTCCACTCCTGAACTTGGCAAGTACCTTAACCATTCTGCAATATATAAACCTGACCTGGCTTGAACGACTACTCTACATCCTAGGCGCACCCGCTTGGCTGTGGGTTGGTGTTATCCAATCCCTACCTCAGCACTGCGGTTGTGCTTCGCTTGTGGTTAGCTACGCGTCACACAAGGACATCTTGATAGCGTGGAGCTCACGATTTCCCACGTCGTAATTTCTCTCTGCGGTTGAAATATTTTTTGGAAAAAAAAATGCACATGAGTGGGGTCTTGACTGGGGCTCCCTTCTCTGGAAGAGTACCGCTCCTGCTCTGACATCAGAGGTGTCTACTTCGAGGGTGAAGGGCAGTGCTTGGTTCGGGTGTACCAGTGTAGGTGCGGAGATTAAGGCTTTCTTTAGTCTCTCTAAGGCTTCGATGGCTTCGGTAGACCAGTGAGTCGGACTGGCTCCCTTTTTGGTTAGTGCTGTGATGGGTGCAACTACTGCAGAGAACCCCTGGATGAACCTCCGGTAGTAATTAGAAAAACCCAGGAATCTCTGAATTGCCTTGAGAGACAGTGGTCGTGGACATTCTACGATCGCCTTGACTTTATCCGGATCCATAGTTAGTTATGTACTGGATATGATGTACCCTAGGAACGTAGTAGACGACTGATGGAAGTGGCATTTCTCCAGTTTGGCAAAGAGGTGGTTAGTTCGTAATCTTTGGAGGACCTGCCTCACATGTTTAGCGTGCTCGGCAGTGTTCTTTGAGAAGATCAGGATGTCGTCGAAGTATACGACTACGTACTGATAGAGTAGATCCCTGAAGATCTCGTTCATAAATTCTTGCAACACTGCGGGTGCGTACAAAGGCCGAAGGGCATAACCAAATATTCATATTGCCCATCGCGTGTGTTAAACGCCGTCTTCCACTCATCTCCGTGACGGATCCTCACCAGGTTGTATGCTCCTCTCAAGTCCAGTTTAGTGAAGATTATGGCTCCTTGGAGTCTGCCGAATAATTCTGAAATTAAAGGGAGAGGGTAACAGTTTTTGACCATTATCTTGTTGAGCCCACGATAGTCTATACAGGGTCTGAGAGATCCATCCTTCTTGACAAAAAAGAACCCTGCACCGGCGGGTGAGGAGGATTTCTGGATGAAACCCCTGAGAAGGTTTTCTTGTATATATTGCCTCATGGCTTGAGTCTCCGGTGCAGACAGAGGGTAAGAGCAACAACGGGGAATAGTGGCACCGGGCAAAAGGTCTATGGGACAATCGAAGGGACGGTGGGGCTGTAGTTCTTCAGCATGGCCTTTGTCAAAGACATCCCGGAATTGATAGTATATCTCCAATAGTGAGTTCCCAGGCTCTGGTAGTAATAGTCCGGCGAGGAATTTGGAAATGTCCAGACATCTTTCTTCTCACGATCCAGGGGGAGCATGGGGAGTATAAACACACAAAAACAACAATCTAAGTGTAGATGTAACCAATATTAATGTCCCTAGTGAATCTTGGCCCCTATGAGCAGCCTACTCACAAGAAGGTAGTAGTTTTCAAGCAGAGGTGACTAAGGGCTGGCCGTGGATTTCAGGAAATGTAGAGTTGCCCCTTCACTGGGGGATTGAGACCTCAGCAAGAGAGAAATGAACGCACATAGCACAGATGATATGATTCCAACAATTTATAAAACTCTAAAAAGTGCACACTTACAGTGTTGCAGATATAAAACAGCATGTAATATATAATTAGCTTTAAATGACCACTGGGAGACAAGCGCCGCCTGTCACCGCACCGAACCGGACGGGAACTCCGGCTTGACCCCTTGTTGGTATGCTGGAGACACTGGAGGCTCTGCTTCGTCGCCGATTCCCGGATGTTGACGTCACTTCTGGTTTCGCTGCTGCCTGGAACATCCGGGAATCGGCGACGGTTCGGGGTTGGAGAGTGTAGAATGGTCGAAGTCCGTAAGCTATAGTTGTGGAATAGAGAACATAGAATGGTCGAGGTCCGTACGCCATGGTCGTGGAGTAGAGAGTGTTGAGGTCCGTTAAACAAGCCATGGTCCAGGGGAAAAAGAAGAGACAGGGCAGGCACAAGCAGGGTCACAACAGGAATATGGATACTGACAAGAATAGGTACTCAGGCTGCAAATGAGCTCGGTGCATAGGAAAGTCTATGCTCAGCAACAACTAGAGGGCAGAGTAACCCTAAATACCAGAGTGAGCTGAGGAGAGGAGGAGTGGTCAGACATACGTGGACCAGTGATAGGCTGAGGCAGGGTGTAGCTCAGGTGTAGCCCATCTCAGATTAGTGTAGACATTTGAGCAGGTGTTGGTCCCTTTAAATGGTACACGTGCGTGTCGTGCGTGCGATTGAGATTGAAGTGTGATGCACCGAGATGCGCGTGCGGATGGGACCCACCGCGCACCCATGGAAGGCAGGGGCGAGACGCCGACGGAGCTTGAGCTGGGCGATGAGTGGGAGACGCGGCTGCATGGGCCGCCATTGCGGGATGCAGACACCGGTAAGTGGGACGGTGCGGGGACTGGAGGTGCGGTCCTGACACTCATATACTTGCTAAGGGTCAGGTCTTTTAAGAAATCTTGATATTTACTATTGAAGGATTTTCATCAGTGCCTCACAAAGTTTTCTTCATATCTCCAGTGTATCCCATTACCTTGAGCCCCAGTTATCCGTCACAGGGAAACCCCATTTTCTGACTCCAATAATAGGCAGAGATAGGTAGAGAAAGAACCCAATGTAGCACTCAAGTCCGCCCTCTGGTGATGAGTGTAATGATTAAAAACATAACTTTATTAATTGCAACACATATATAAAATAATGGGTGTTAAAACAATGTACTGAAGGTAATCAGATCTTTGTACAGATAGCCGTATAGGCTCAGGATCAAAGGTGCTAGTGTGTACTCGGTAAATCCAGTTAACACACAGAACAACAGTCCTAGTGTGGATCTGTGTAAAAAGCGGATATAACAGGGTGTGCTTAGGTAAGTACTAGAACTACAGGTCATAAAGGCAGTATCTGCATATGCCAAATGTTGACATAGGTGGTATGACTAGTAGTGGCTGATACACATGTCTAAGCATATATATATAGCATCTATATATATATAAGGTATATATACCCCAGTGGGTATCTGTGTACAGTCGGGAGTCAGCTTGATCCCCCTCTGTGATGTAAACAGTGTGCCCTGCACTGGGTCGAACTGACCTAGAGTGACCTGGTAGGGTCTACAATAGTGGGGTGTAATGTCCTCTAGTAACCTTAGTGGCAGATGTCAGAGACATTGTACTCTGATATCAGGTTAACATAGATGGTAATCATAACCCTTCTCAGGGAGAATGTGACACATTAATAAATAAAAAAATAACACAGAGGAGGTAGCTGTGTGATACAGAGAAGTAACCCTTGAGCTTCTGTAAGGGAAAGTCTCTTAGTGACAGCTGTATACAACGCAACCTAACCTAAGTTGCTGCAAGCGGGGGAACTTCACTGGGTACTAATAATAATACAGAGCACTATCCATGTAAATATTCCTCTATTGGAGGCTTATAGTGTCCGTCGGGGCACTTAAAGCCTGTATAACCAGCACGGGCAGAGTACCGCATCAACTCGCAGTGTAGAACATGACTGCGGAGACAATCAGAACTCTGCACGTGCACATGTGGGATCAGAGCCGACGCGCGTTTCGCGAGAGGCTTTCTCAAGGCAAAAATGGTATGTATTACTGAGGGTACCCTGCAGGTGAGCAGGTATATATAGGTCCTCCAGAGTAATGATGTCACGGTTTAACCCTTGATGCGCCGAGGTATGCGTGGAACTGTGGTAAAGAACACAGTAAGTATACCTTATTGTATGACTGCAAATCTGGCACAAAAAACTGATACCGGTCTGACTGGGGTAGCTGAAGTTATTCTGCTTGTTGGTCAGACTCAAACAAAGTAGAGCGAATGTGCACTCTCTTTGATCCACAAGGGTGATAAAAAAAGGTGGTGCAGTATTAATGATCATGTAAGTTAAGCAAATAGGGTTAGGATCCAAAGATACCCTAAGTAGATAGTAATCACCACTGAGTGGTGGTAATAAGTAGTCAGGATGTGGTAGCTACCTGAGATGGTCATGGCAGAAAGTGATTGATAAATAGATCAATAATGAAATAAATTGGGGAGGATATGTACTGGGGGATTAACCTGAATAAGGCTATCCAGCATAGAATAGAATAGCTCAATAGGTTAGGGCTGTCACAGAAATGGAGTATACAGATACCCCTCGTTGAGACCTCTAGGTGAAAGTGTCCCAAGCGTGTATATCCATTTAGACTCTTTTTGAAGGAGGACTTTATCCCAGTCCCCCTTCCTCTGTCCTCAAATAGGATGGTCAATACCACAAAAGGAAACAGCTCTCAGGTCACCATCATGACATAAATTAACATGTCTCGACAGAGGTTTGTCAGCCTTATTCCTCATTTTGCCGATGTGTTCAAGCACCCTCTGTTTGAGACACCTACTCATTTCCCCAACATACACTGGCGACACAGTTTATTGCACTGCGGCCAGATCCGCAAGCCGGGAGATTTCCCGGCTTGCTAGTGGCCGCCCCTCGGCGTGCCGCGCGTCACCGACGCGCGGTCACGCGTCATCGGGAGCGTGCGCCCCCTGCACGCGCGTCCAGGGCTCCCCGAGGGAGCCCTGGTGTCCCGCGATGTGGGGGACGGCGGCAGGGGGTTCCGGGGGACCCGGCGGACCCGGCAGCGGGAGGGAGAGCGCCCCGATCGGAGGGCGCTCTTCCGCTGCTTCGGCGCGCGCCCGTCACCCTCCGGCGCGCGCCAGGCTACTGCTGCGGCCGAGAACGGGCAAATGCTTGAATAAACTCGGCCGCAGCAGTAGATTTTCCCACAAATGCATTTGCCTTGGTATACGACACCTATACTCAAGCAGTTAATAAAACTGCGTATTGGGTATGTCTTAGTGTCATTCCAGTTACTGAATTTTTTGTAGTTTTCATGTATTGGCATGTCTTGCATCTCTGGCAAGTGCATGATCCAGTGGGTTTGGGTGGGAGCCATGTCCTCGGTGTCTCTTTCACAAAATGGCTATGGACCAGTAGATCTTGCATGTTCCTTGCTCGTCTACTGGTCATAGGCCCTTTTTATCTAAAGCCCTCTCCCGCCTTAAACCTTTTTCACTGACTGCCCCACACCTCTGGAATGCCCTTCCCCTCAGTACCCGACTAGCACCCTCTCTATCCACCTTTTAGACCCACCTTAAGACACACTTGCTTAAAGAAGCATACGAATAGCACTGTGAACATTCTGAACACATGATACATAAAGCTTGGCCCCCTGCAGACGCACTTACCAGAACTCCCTCCTCCTGTCTCTGTACGTTCTCCCTACCTACCAATTAGATTGTAAGCTCCTCGGGGCAGGGAGTCCTCTTCCTTAATGTTATGTTTGTCTAAAGCACTTATTCCCATGATCTGTTATTTATATTATCTGTTATTTATTCGATTACCACATATATTACTACTGTGAAGCGCTATGTACATTAATGGCGCTATATAAATAAAGACACACAATACAATACAATACAATAGATGGGTAGTCCTTAGTGACTCCTTTAAGTAGGTCATCAGCTCTTAAGATGTGCCAATGTTTTCTCAAGATAGCTCGTCCCTGGGGCCATTCCCGGTTAAAAGTGCCTATAAAGCGTATCACTTTGTCTTTGGGGCTGTGTGGTTTGTCTGTGATCAGTGATCTGTGTGTGGTATCTTTCGCTCTTTTGTAGGCCTTTTTGATGCTCCTTCTACTGTACCCCCTGTCCACAAAACGTTGTGTCATGTTTTGTGATTGTAGTTCAAACTCTTAATCAGTGCTACAGTTTCTTCTTAGTCGTAGAATCTGACCAGTAGGTATGCCATTGACCTGAGCCCTTGGATGGTGGCTGCTTGCTTCCAGGAGGTTATTAGTGGCTGTGGCTTTACGGTATATGGTGGTATTGAGAGAGCCATCGTTCCCCCTCGAGATCCGTAGGTCTAGGAAACACATGGTATCTTTATCGTGTTCCAAGGTCAAGTGGAGATTGTACAGGTTTGTGTTTAATATACTAATAAACTCTTTGAGAGCTGCCTCCGAGCCCCGCCACAGGACAAACACATCGTCGATGTAGCAGACCCAGAGGTCAATATGCTCTGTATGTACCTCCATTTCTTCTGTGAATACTACCTGGGATTACCACCATCCCAGGTAGAGGTTGGCATAAGTAGAGGCACATTTAGTGTCCATTGCTGTGCCCCTCAGCTGGTGGTACAGTTTTCTATCAAAGAGGAAATAGTTTCTGGTTAACACAAACTAGAGTAGTTCCATGGTAAAGACGTTATGTTTCGTATACCAGCCACCCCTTGTATTCAGAAAGTGAGATACTGCTTTGAGGCCATGCTTGTGGTCTATACTAGTGGACTGTAGTCCCTCTACGTCCAGGCTCACTAGTATAGTGTCTTCGCTGATGCACACGTCGTCCAACCTTTTGAGGACATCTTTTGTGTACTTAAGGTAGGATGGTAGAGTCATGACGAAAGGTCTCAGGACTCTGTCAATGTAAGAGCTGGCTTGTTCGGTGAGGTTTCCTATCCCTGACACAATCGGTTTGCCGGGTGGGGGGATCTTGTTTTTGTGCAGTTTGGGTAAACTGTAAAAAGTAGCGATTCTCGGTGTTTTGACCCAAATGTAGGCTAGTTCGTTCTTGTCAATGACCTTATCTTCTAGGCCTTTCTGGAGGATAATATTCAGTTCATTGTTAAAGGCCGTGGTAGGGTCTCCTTCCAGTATTTCGTAACACTTGAGGTCAGCTAGGAGTCTCAAGTTCTCCTTTTTATAGTCGCTTCTACGTAAGATCACCAAATTGCCCCCTTTGTCTGATGATTTAATGACTATATTGTCATTAGAGGCCAGGTCTTTGAGTGCTCTTCTTTCATGGACAGTAAGATTGTCCGGTATTCGACCCAGAGTCAGATGTTCTAGATCTCTGGTGACCAAGTCGACGAATACATCAATATTTGTGAAGTTTTCACTAAACGGTATAAATTTGGAGTTGGGACATAGGTCAGTAAACGGGCCCTCCCCCGGGGTTCTGTTACTTTCTTCTAGTAAGGCTTCTAAATCTTGATATACTTCCATGTCTTGAGTGTCAAGGGGTGTAACTTCAAGAGAGTTGGCTATTCTTATTTCTCTCATGCGAAAGAACTTATGGAGTTTAAGTTTCCTGCCAAAAAGGTTGGTATCTTTGACCCATTCAAATAGGTCCATGCTTGCTGTGGGTGAATACGACAGACCTTTACTAAGTAGCTTAAGGTGGTGTTCGTTCATAATCATGTCGGACAGATTGACTATTTGTAATTTGGCACTCTCTAGTATCTCGGGGGCTTCCCCCTCTTCTTCGGGTATTGTGACCCTGTAGCTCGACTCCTTAGTACCCAGACCTTTCCCTCTTCTGGTTTTCCTCTTCTTCTTTGGCCTGATGCCGTTCTGTGTTGTTCTATAAAAAAGGAACCTGAGGAGGGAGAGGATGAGAGGTGGAGGCTATCTGATTTGTCATACCCTCAGTTAAGAGTGAATTTGTTCTTTCATCCTCGCTGTCTGATACTTCCCACTCAGTGGATGAGGTCTGATCAGGTAAATTGGTTTTTGACTTCTTTTTAGCGAAGTTATAACGGAAGATTTTGTTTTCTTGGAAGTCTTTTTTATCCCTAGCGAACTTTATTTGTTTGCGTTCTTTGAGTTCTTTGGCAAACTTGTCTAGATTGGTTTCTAGTTTGCCCTCAAGTTCGCTAAATTTCGGGTTTGGTCTCCAAGAATCAACCACTAATAATTTTTGCTCAAGCTCACTTTCTATAGTTTTCAGTTTTTCTTTTTGGAATTCCAATAGTAAGTTCATGAGCATGATAGAGCATTGTTTTAAAACCAACTCCCATGACCTAATGAAATATGCGTCCACTATATTGTGTGCTGGGGCAACATTGGCACGCAGGCCTCTGGGGATCAGTTCAGCTGCTAGGTAGTTTTCAAAGCTAAATATTTCCCGCCATGCCCTCAAGCGTTGTCTGTAGGTAGGATCAAGCTCTGTGAAGAATTTAGAGATATCTGGTTGTGCAGAGGTGTCTTCTCCCTCAAATTCGCTAGAGAAAATATTCTCTGCCATGCTTGAAAATCAGGTAGACCGGACAGGAACCCTGACATAGTTAATAAGTGTAGGGCGAGCTAGGGACAGAGTAGTTAAAGAATACCTATATATACTGAATGAAGCCACAGTGGGGGCCCCTGCTACTGCCACAAATGAAATGAGTGGTGGACGGTGCTTTGGGTATATATACAAGTAGAGATAGGTAGAGAAAGAACCCAATGTAGCACTCAAGTCCGCCCTCTGGTGATGAGTGTAATGATTAAAAACATAACTTTATTAATTGCAACACATATATAAAATAATGGGTGTTAAAACAACCCATCTGAAGGTAATCAGATCTTTGTACTGATAGCCGTATAGACTCAGGATCAAAGGTGATAGTGTGTACTCGGTAAATCCAGTTAACACACAGAACAACAGTCCTAGGTTAGGGCTGTCACAGAAATGGAGTATACAGATACCCCTCGTTGAGACCTCTAGCTGTTTCCTTTTGTATCTCTGGACCCTAACCCTATTTGCTTAACTTACATGATCATTAATACTGCACCACCTTTTTTATCACCTTTGTGGATCAAAGAGAGTGCACATTCGCTCTACTTTGTTTGAGTCTGACCAACAAGCAGAATAACTTCAACTACCCCAGTCAGACCGGTATCAGTTTATTGTGCCAGATTTGCAGTCATACAATAAGGTATACTTACTGTGTTCTTTACCACAGCTCCACGCATACCTCGGCGCATCAAGGGTTAAACCGTGACATCATTACTCTGGAGGACCTATATATACCTGCTCACCTGCAGGGTACCCTCAGTAATACTTACCATTTTTGCCTTGAGAAAGCCTCTCACGAAACGCGCGCGTCGGCTCTGATCCCACATGTGCACGTGCAGAGTTCTGATTGTCTCCGCAGTCATGTTCTACACCGCGAGTTGATGCGGTACTCTGCCCGTGCTGGTTATACAGGCTTTAAGTGCCCCGACGGACACTATGAGCCTCCAATAGAGGAATATTTACAGGGATAGTGCTCTGTATTATTATTAGTACCCAGTGAAGTTCCCCCGCTTGCAGCAACTTATGGTTAGGTTGCGTTGTATACAGCTGTCACTAAGAGACTTTCCCTTACAGAAGCTCAAGGGTTACTTCTCTGTATCACGCAGCTACCTCCTCTGTGTTATTTATGTGTCACACTCTCCCTGAGAAGGGTTATGATTACCATCTATGTTAACCTGATATCAGACACTGCCACTAAGGTTACTAGAGGACATTACACCCCACTATTGTAGACCCTACCAGGTCACTTTAGGTCAGTTCAACACAGTGCAGAGCACACTGTTTACATCACAGAGGGGGATCAAGCTGACTCCCGACTGTACACAGATACCCACTGGGGTATATATACTATATATGCTTAGACATGTGTATCAGCCACTACTAGTCATACCACCTATGTCAACATTTGGCATATGCAGATACTGCCTTTATGACCTGTAGTTCTAGTACTTACCTAAGCACACCCTGTTATATCCGCTTTTTACACAGATCCACACTAGGACTGTTGTTCTGTGTGTTAACTGGATTTACCGAGTACACACTAGCACCTTTGATCCTGAGCCTATACGGCTATCAGTACAAAGATCTGATTACCTTCAGTACATTGTTTTAACACCCATTATTTTATATATGTGTTGCAATTAATAAAGTTATGTTTTTAATCATTACACTCATCACCAGAGGGCGGACTTGAGTGCTACATTGGGTTCTTTCTCTACCTATCTCTACTTGTATATATACCCAAAGCACCGTCCACGACTCATTTCATTTGTGGCAGAAGCAGGGTCCCCCCCCTATCGCTTCATCCAATAATAGGCAATCAGATTTCTCCCTATAAGGGATCTGTTTGATACCTAAGATGGCCGCTGCTACCGCCGCCATTAAGTGTCATCATTCTCACTAAAGCAATCAGGGCCATCTTGATTCCTGGCAATTCCTGCCCTCAGTTCCCAGCAGGAAGTGACTTCATCCCCACTGAAGCAAGCGTGGCCATTTTTCTTCCTGGCAAATTCTTCCCTGTGGGTCCGCATTGTGTCCAGCAGCGTTTCACGAGCCATGCAATGGACACGCAGAGGTAGGGAACACCGACCCCTCCACCCCCCACCTTAGACCGGCTGTAGGTCTCTCCTGAAGGGACGCTATGGGGCCCTTGGCATGACCAGCGCCCACTTTCTAGTGCCTTGCACCCTGGATGTTCCTCACTTGGATCCCTGCCTTTCCCCTTTTCTGTGACCTGGTTATTGCATGCTTTGTCCTGCCTGGACTTCCACATGAACCAATGCTTGTCTCTTCTTGCTACCCAGATATTGGGACATTTCTCCCTTCATTAGAGACGTATAGAAAACCATTGCGGGTAGTGTAGTACCTACTAAAGAGGGTTTACCATAACGTGGTTGCAGGCTTATAATACTTTGTCCAAAGGATATTACTAAAGAACCCTTACTTTGTATATGGTGCTGCTTCTCACTTCTGCCTTCATTAAGGATTCGGCGGTCTTTGTGGTTACTGGCATTTTGCCTTTAAAGAGACTGGATGTCCTCCGGATAGCATCAGACCATAGAGTTCTGTTCCTGTGAGTTTCCAGGTTGTTCTGTTTTTAGTTCCTTTTTATCGTTCCAGTTCATAGTTCCTGTTCCGCGTACCTTGCCTTGACCACAGCACTCTCTTCTGACCTCTCCATGTAAATCTGCCCAGAACCCAGCCTTGTACACCACCTTGGTAAGAACTTTCTTTTGGTTATTTTCCCCCAAGCCTATAGTGGATTGTCCGGAGTTCAATCCTGAAGGGGGGTATATTATAAGGGATCTGTTTGATACCTAAGATGGCCACCGCCATGAAGTGTCATCATCCTCACTGAAGCAATCGGGACCATCTCACTTCCTGGCAATTCCTGCCCTCAGTTCCCGACAGGAAGTGACTTCATCCCCACTGAAGCAAGCGTCCTGCAGTCAGCAGAGTTACACTCCCGGGATCAACATCCTTCTCATGTTTACTTATTTGTTATATCCCTGTATACCTTTCCTTTCTAAAAAAAAAGTCCAACCTTTTAGGGAAGATATTGTTTGTATCTGCCATCACAGTCTCCATGGGTAATGAATTCTACATTGTAACTGCCCTGACTGTAAAGAACCCTTTCCTTTGTTGCTGGTGAAATCTCCTCTCCTCCAACTTTAAGGGATGCCCCTGAGTCTTTTGTACTGTGCCTTTGGGATGAATAGTTCTTTTGAAAGCTCCTTGTACAGTCCCGGAATATATTTGTATATAGTTATCATATCCCCTCTTATATGCCTCTTTTCTAATGTAAACAAATCTTATTTAGCTAGCCTCTCCTCATAAGTTAGATTGTCCATTCCCTTTATTAATTTGTCGGCTCTTCTCTGCACTCTCTCTAATTGTATAATGTATTTTCTTAGGAGTGGTGCCCAAAATTGTTCTCCATATTCAAGGTGTGGTCTTACTAATGCTTTATAAAGGGACAGGTGAAACAGGAGTATCCTGAAAGGACAGTGCTACTGAGCCAATGCAGAGACAAAATCCGTGCTATTGATAATTCAGCACTTCTTGATGAACCAGGAGAATATTATCACAACACCAACAGCGGCTATAATTGATAAAGTGAGTAACCCTGATGGGTTAAAGTCCTCTGAGAGAATGAGCAAACCTGACAGTTGTAGACAGGCTGTAAAATCCCCTCTCAATAAAGAGACTGGTGACACCCTGCCCGACAGTGAGGTCGGAATTGCAGATAAGATTGATGAAGTAAATTAGGTACTCACAACTTTGCGTGCATCCTGCTTCAAAGAGATCAGCAAAGGCAGGAAGGGGCTGAGGCACAAAAAGGTTAAAACAGCTATTTATTAATTAAGTGACATACGGATAGAACAAACGGACAAAAGAATCTCTAACGCGTTTCTAACACTTTAAAGAGACAAAGTGCACCAGCATGAAATGCATTAGAGATTATTTTGCCCGTTTGTTCAGTCCGTATGCAACTTAATTAATAAAGGGGCATAATTATGTGTACTTCCCTTCAATCAATTGTTCATTTAATGCAGATCTTGTTTGCCTTTGCAGCTACTGTGTGACTCTGGGCACTATTGCTAAGCCTGCTGTCTACAAGCACTCCTAAATCCTTCTCCATCAAAGATTCTCCTAATTTATCCTCATTTAATTTGCAAATTGACTGTTTATTCTTGTATCCCAAATGCATAACCTTACATTTATATGTATTAAACCTCATTTGCCATTTACCTGACCAAGTTTCCAGTCTTTCCAAGTCCTTCTGGAGAGAAATTACACCCTGCTCAGATTCTACTACAATATCTTACACAATTCAGCAAAAATTGAGACTTTGCTCTCTATGCCAACCTCAAGGTTAAGAAACAAGTTAGAAAGCAGGGGTCCCAGTACCAATCCTTGAGGTCTCCACTCCAACTTTAGCACAACCTGAAAAAGTTCCATATATTACAACTCTTTATTGTCTATGTTATGTATGAAAGATAAACTACAAAGGGTTAGCCCACAACAGTGAGCGTTGCAGTGATAGTCCGACCCGATAACACAGGGATTGGTGGCTCCGTGTAAGGTTAAAACTGTCTTCTGTTAGCTCTGGAATTGATAAGGTTAAACAGAATACGCAGGCCTTGCTATTTTCACGGGAGGCTATTGTAAATAGCTTTTAGACCAACTGTTTCATGCCTGTCATATGTTGTTAAAACAAGGCTACAGAGGATAGGGCTGCCTTATAAGTCACCATTGTATATTCCTCTTGTTCAGCAGTTAAATGTTTTAAGATCTACAGAAAAGGCATTGTGTAGAGGTTACATGTAAATTTAGATATGTACCCATATTTGTAACAGATGACAACTGTATTTTTGTCCCTGCCTTATGTATAAAACCTGCTTTGTGAACCATTAAAACTCAGTTGTGGGAATTCAACCATCAGCCTCCTTGAATTCTTACAGCTCCGAGCTCGTCTGCCATACTATTTGAAAGCATCCCATATCCGTTGCGTTCCATGTGCTCCCGGGAGAAGTGTTTTGCTTGCCCTAGAAAAGGACCTGATCCGTAGAGATCTAACAGTTTTGGTGACAGAAGTGGAATTTCACACAGGAAAAGGGGTGAGTAAAGGATTCTTTTTATTTGTTTCTCACCTTTTCCTCTGCGAAACTAAGCAACCTAAATTTATAAGGACAAGGGTAAATCCCCGATTTATGTAACAAAGGGTGAGAGTCCCTATTGTTTTATTGAGGGTAAGTCTCTGATTTATGTAACAAAGGGTGAGAGTCCCTATTGTTTAATCAAGTGTAAGTCCCTGATAAGTAAAACGGACGGTATATGATTTCAAATAGGATGGCAATTTAAGTTAAGTTAAGTTAAAAATTGTTTAAAGTTAAGTTAACATAAGTATTGTTTAAAGTTAAGTTAATAATTGTTTATTAATACGTGCGCATAAAGTGTTAAGATTTCTTTCCTGTATAAACTCATTATGGGCACTAACATTTTGTCATCTAATGAATTTACCCTAACCTGTCAGCCCTCGCACAACCCCCTCCCTCACTGTCAGTGGCAAAATCAGCTGTCTCTCTCTCGTCTGTATGTATTGTAATAAGCAGCTGCAAGTAGCCCCCACCTTTTTTCCTCCAGCTATTTTTACACAGGCATAGGATGTACCAAAATCGTGAATGGCAGCATGGCTCTTAGGAAAAAACGAACATGCAAACTCAAATTATTTGTGCAACATTAACTGAGTATGAGTATATATTAAGTTTAAATTAATAATATTTTCCCGTCTGAATTGAAAAGTGGAAAACAAGAGTATAACAGGTATAGGTTTATTTTTCCATCAGAATGTTTTATTGTTAAGTATGGATATGATTAAAAAAAAAAAAAAAAAAAAAAAAGGTTGATTGATTGAGTAATCCCTGTGTATGTGCTTGTAAGAATCTGGGTGAATTCTATCTATATGAAAGTGTTATTTGCATTGAATAATAAGAATACCGGTTTATTGTATGTATACAAAATGACTATTCAGGACTTGCAAATGAATCTAAAATAAGAATATAATTAATTGCTCATGTTGACATTTAATTTTTAAAAGATGTACACCACCACTATAATATAAACTAATTTACACTGGGCAGGGGAAAGGTTTGGGTATCTGTGGAGAAAAAGAATAAAGAAAGGATGAATTATTTTTGTAAACAGTCCAGTCACTGGAATAATAAGGATGTTTATCGTACTGGCCACGCGATTTATTTCCTTAGCCAGAATTATAATTATTTTCCTCTAAATCTCCACAGATAAAATAAGGTGAATAAGTTATATAGAATAACAGGCGAAATATATTCTAGACACAAAGCTAACTAGAAGCTCAGCATTTTAAAAATTAGTTTAAAAAAAAGTTAATTATGACATGAAGAAAAAAAAAGGATATCTTTATTAATTCAGTCTGCAGGATCAAACTGTTTTGTTTTCCTATTTATTAAAATAGGTGAGAAAATGTGTCTGTTATTTTTGTAAAAAAAACTGGTTGAATGTGTGAAAAAAGCATAAAATTCTATTTGTTTTATGTCTGCGCTCTGTGCTCTTTTTGTGTATAACCAGTAACTAAACTATCTAAAAGTATATGTTAAAGCCTACAATTTTCTGTTTAACAAAGATCCAGTTTTAATTTTTGAATACCAGTAACATTGTCGGGCTGTGTGAAGAGCTGCATATTTCAAGCTGTCCCAAATTGTATTGCAGTAACCAGTAATTAACCATTTTTTTCTGTTACAAGGTTTTGGCAGGAAGCCCAGAGAGTTATTTGAGCTTGTTATATGGCTTGAAATGCAAAAAGGTGTAAATTGATTAATATAGAGTTCCAATAAACAGAGGACAGTAACCCAGAATGAGCACTCTAAACACCTGGTGGGTGGGTAACGAAGTGGTTAAAACTTAAATCTTTAATATCTGTGTAAAATAATGGGAATTAAAACAAATATTAAACGCTCAGATCCTATAGTATGAACACAATGTTATGTTCTGGATCACTGATGAACTGCATAGAATCACTAAACTAGTGTCTTGCAGTGGGAACAGGTGGATAAAGTAACCACTAGTCCAATGTAATCAGCACAAAAAACTCTAGTGCTGAGGTACGTATAAGTGTGCAGACCCTGAAATAGCAGTAAAGCAACGGACAAGGAAAACAGCCCCTAGCCAGGTCTGCCAGTATACTAGAGGGTTCTCTATGGAATTATTTTTCTGCAAAGTTGATCAAATATTTAATATTTTATCATTTTTAACCATCTTTTTCTCTCAAATGTGTCCCACCTTTAAATCTGTGTCTATGAGTTTTTTATGCTACAGGTTGTTCTTTCAGCAAATCAGATGCTATTTTGTGTTCTAAAAGTTTCTGTCAGAAGACTATAGCAGATTGTATTTATATTCAGTAGGTTCTTTTGAGATTTTTTATGAAAATGTTATACCCAAAGGTTTCAGGTTAGTTTTGCTATACATCAAGCAATTCCATTAAGGTTATGCTTAAATGCTGTTATCCTTTATGTGATACTAGCTGAGAGACCCGGCGTTGCCCGGGATGTAAATGCGTAATAGGTAGTATTATTTATAATCATGGAACAATAGGTGAGTATTTGTTGTAAAGGTTGGATAATAATGTTTAAAAGAAAGATGGAATAAAATGTAATACGATGTTGTTTAAAAATGGTTTATTGTAAACACACCACAGTACAATGTATATTTTGGTGACATAACAGATGTAAAAATGTGAGGCGTGTGTCCTGCTAGGGTGTGAGGCGGCAGGTGGCGCGTGGGTTGTGAGTGCTGTCTGTGAGTGGGGGTCCTGCTAGGGTGTGAGGCGGCAGGTGGCACGTGGGTTGTGAGTGCTGTCTGTGAGTGGGGGTCCTGCTAGGGTTTGAGACGGCAGGTGGCGCGTGGGTTGTGAGTGCTGTCTGTGAGTGTGGGTCCTGCTAGGGTATGAGGCGGCGGGTGGCACATGGGTTGTGAGTGCTGTCTGTGAGTGGGGTCCTGCTAGGGTGTGAGGCGGCAGGTGTCACGTGGGTTGTGAGTGCTGTCTGTGAGTGGGGGTCCTGCTAGGGTGTGAGGCAGTGGGTCAGTGATGTCAGTGCGTAGGGGCGGGAGGCAGCAGGTGTGTGTAGCGGCAGGTATGTGTCGAGTGTGGCGGGAGTCTGTTGAGTGCATGCAGCGGCTGTGAGGCGGTGGGTGAAAGGCATAGGCGGGCGGAGTAAGGGCGGGTGAAAGGCAGAGGCGGGGTGGGCGCGAAAGCAGAGGCGGGGAGGCAGGAAGGCGGGCAGGAAGGCGAAGATTGGTGGGAAGGGAAGGAAGGGTGTGGGAAGGGGGGGAAGGGTGTGGGAGGGCGGGGGAAGGGGGTAGGGTGTGTGGGAGGGGGAAGGGTGTGGGAGAGGGGAAGGGTGTGGGAGAGGGGAAGGGTGTGGAGAGGGGAAGGGTGTGGGAGGGGGGAAGGGGAGGAGGGGGTGGGAGGGGAGGAGGGGGTGGGAGGGGAGGAGGGGGGTGGGAAAGGGGAGTGGGGGGGGAGAAAGGGGAGCGGGGGGGGGAGAAAGGGGAGTGGGGGGGGAGAAAGGGGAGCGGGAGGAGAAAGGGGAGCGGGGGGGAGAAAGGGGAGCGGGGGGGGGGAAGAAAGGGGAGCGGGGGGGTAGAAAGGGAGCGGGGGGGGAGAAAGGGGAGCGGGGGGGAGAAAGGGGAGCGGGGGGTGGGAGAAAGGGGAGCGGGGGGGAGAAAGGGGAGCGGGGGGGGAGAAAGGGGAGCGGGGGGGTTGAGAAAGGGGAGCGGGGGGAGGGGAGAAAGGGGAGCGGGGGGGAGAAAGGGGAGCGGGGGGGGGGGAGAAAGGGGAGCGGGGTGGAGAAAGGGGAGCGGGGGGGGAGAAAGGGGAGCGGGGGGGGAGAAAGGGGGGGGGGAGAAAGGGGGGGGGAGAAAGGGGAGCGGGGAGGGGGAGAAAGGGGAGCGGGGAGGGGGAGAAAGGGGAGCGGGGGGGGGGAGAAAGGGGAGCGGGGGGGAGAAAGGGGAGCCGGGGGGGAGAAAGGGGAGCGGGGGGGGAGAAAGAGGAGCGGGGGGGGGAGAAAGGGGAGTGGGGGGGGAGAAAGGGAGCGGGGGAGGAGAAAGGGGAGCGGGGAGGAGAAAGGGGAGCGGGGGGGGGGGAGAAAGGGGAGCGGGGGGGGAAGGGGAGCGGGGGGGGGAGAAAGGGGAGCGGGGGGGGAGAAAGGGGAGCGGGGGGGGAGAAAGGGGAGCGGGGGGGTTGAGAAAGGGGAGCGGGGGGAGGGAGAAAGGGGAGCGGGGGGGGAGAAAGGGGAGCGGGGGGGGGGGGGAGAGAAAGGGGAGCGGGGTGGAGAAAGGGGAGCGGGGGGGGAGAAAGGGGAGCGGGGGGGGAGAAAAGAGGGGGGGGGAGAAAGGGGGGGGAGGAAAGGGGAGCGGGGAGGGGGAGAAAGGGGAGCGGGAAGGGGGAGAAAGGGGAGCGGGGGGGGAGAAAGGGGAGCGGGGGGGAGAAAGGGGAGCCGGGGGGGAGAAAGGGGAGCGGGGGGGGAGAAAGAGGAGCGGGGGGGGGAGAAAGGGGAGTGGGGGGGGAGAAAGGGGAGCGGGGGAGGAGAAAGGGGAGCGGGGGAGGAGAAAGGGGAGCGGGGGGGGGAGAAAGGGGAGCGGGGGGGAAGGGGAGCGGGGGGGGGGAGAAAGGGGAGCGGGGGGGGAGAAAGGGGAGCGGGGGGGGGGAGAAAGGGGAGCGGGGGGGGGAGAAAGGGGAGCGGGGGGGGACGGGGGAAAAGGAGGGGAGGGGGACGGGGGAAAAGGAGGGGAGGGGGACGGGGGAAAAGGAGACAGGAAGTAACCCCTCCCTAGCTCTGACTGAGAGCTGACCTTTGGAGAGACAGAGCAGAGGTTCTTGAGTCCCAGGAGAGACTGACCAAAAGAAACCCAAATCTCTGGAGCTGACCGGTCTTGAGCTCTGCACAGCAGAGCTGAATTCAAGACACAGGGAAAACTACTACACCTGAAGCTGAACCAGGAAGTGAGATTTTCCCTCCAAGAAACAGATAAGACTTTTATTCTTAAGAGACTGCTTATATCTGCTTATTTCATGTTATATGTTTTGGGGCTGCGAGAACTGCTTGACTAAGGGAGATGTGAATTATTGCATAGTGTTTCACTAGAAATACTCCCAAGTGAATGGAAGCTTTGTTCCCCCCCCTGTGTTTGGATAATTTCCCTGATGAAAAGGAACAGGCACAATAAAGCCTATTATAATTTCACATTATAAAGCCTCCTAATTGTGTACCTCTGTGAACGTCCGTCCACACCCCCTTCACCATTCTCTCTCTCTCTCCCCCCTTCGCCATTCTCTCTCTCTCCCCCCTTAGCCATTCTCTCTCCCTCTCTCCCCCTTCACCATTCTCCCTCTCTCCCCCCTTCGCCATTCTCTCTCATCCCCTTCACCATTCTCACTCTCTCCTCCACTATTCTCTCTCCCCCTGCCATGCTCTCTCTACCCAACATTCTCTTTCTCGCCCAACCATTCACTCTTTCTACTTCACTATTTTCTCTCTCTCCCTGCCATTCTCTCTCCATTCCCCCAGCCATTCTCTCTCTTCCTTCCCCCTGCCATTCTGTCTCCCGCCATTCTTTCTCCCATCTCCCTGCCATTCTCTCTCCCATCTCCCGCTATTCTCGCTTTCCCTTCTCCCCACCATTCTCTCTCTCCCTTATTCCTTCCATTCTTTACCCCCCTCCATTCTCTCTCCCTTCTCCCCGCCATTCTCTCTGCTCTCCCCTTCGCCATTCTCTCTCTTTCTCCCCCCACCCTTTTCTCTCTCTCTCCCCCACCCTTTTCTCTCTCTCCCCCCACCCTTTTCTCTTTCTCTCTCCCCCCACCATTCTCTCTCCCCCTGCAACTCTCTCTATATCCCCCTACAATTTACTCTCTCACTTCTCCCTGCCATTCTCTCCCCCTGTCATTCTCTATCTCCCTTCTCCCTGCTTTTCCCTCTCCCCGACATACTCTTTCTTTCTCTCCCCACCTGCCATTCTCTCTCTCTCTCCCTTCTCCCCGCTATTCTCTCTCTCTCCGCCTTCACCATTCTCACTCTCTCCTCCACCATTCTCTCTCCCCCTGCCATGCTCTCTCTACCCAACATTCTCTTTCTCGCCCAACCATTCACTCTCTCTACTTCACTATTTTCTCTCTCTCCCCCGGCCATTCTCTCTCTCTCTGCCATTCTCTCTCTCCCCCTGCCATTCTCTCTCTCCCCCTGCCACTCTCTCTCTCTCCCCCTGCCACTCTCTCTCTCCCCCTGCCATTCTCTCTCTCCTCCCTGCTATTCATTCTCTCCCCTTCCATTCTCTCTCTCCCCCTGTCGTTCTCTCTCTCTCCACCCACCATTCTCTCTCCACCCACCATTCTCCCTCTCTCTCTCCCTCCACCATTCTCTCTCTCTCTCCCCCGCCATTCTCTCTCTC
The DNA here is from genome assembly GCF_040206685.1 of Ascaphus truei. Classification (NCBI taxonomy): domain Eukaryota; kingdom Metazoa; phylum Chordata; class Amphibia; order Anura; family Ascaphidae; genus Ascaphus; species Ascaphus truei. Next base: position 158,497 of record NW_027456795.1, on the reverse strand, counting down.
TCCCCCCGCCATTCTCTCTCTCTCCCCCCTGCCATTTTCTCTCTCCCTTCTCCCCGCCATTCCCTCTTCTCTCCCTTCTCCCCGCCATTCTGTCTCTCTCCCTTCTCCCCACCTTTATTTCTCTCCCTTCACCCCACCATTCTTTCTCCCCTTCTCCCCACCATTCTCTCTCCCTTCTCTCCGCCATTCTCTCTCCCTTCTCCCCGCCATTTTTAACCCCTCGCCATTCTCTCTCTGCACCCACCATTGTCTCTCCCCCGCCATACTCTTTCTTACTCTCCCAACCCACCATTCTCTCTGTCTCCCACTTCTCCCTGCCATTCTCTCTCCCATTTCCACCATTTCCTCTCCCCCGCCATTCTCTCTTTATTTCTCTCCTCAACTGCCATTCTCTCTCTCTCCCTTCTCCCTGCCATTATCTCTCCTCTCCCACCTCCCCGCCATTCTCTCACCTCTCCCTTCTCCCTGCCATTCTCTCTCTCTCCCTTCTCCCCGCCATTCTGTCTCTATCCCTTCACCCTCCACTCTCTCTCCTCTCCCTACTCCCCACCATTCTCTCTTCACTACCTTCTCTCCGCCTTTCTCTCTCTCCCTTCTCCCCGCCATTATCTCTTCTCTCCCCGCCATTATCTCTCCTCTTCCTTCTCCTTGCCATTATCTCTCCTCTTCCTTCTCCTCGCCATTATCTCTCCTCTCCCTTCTCCCCGCCATTCTCTCTTCTCTCCCTTCTCCCCGCCTTTCTTTCTCTCCCTTCTCCCCGCCATTATCTCTTCTCTCCCCGCCATTATCTCTCCTCTTCCTTCTCCTTGCCATTATCTCTCCTCTCTCCTTCTCTACGCCATTCTCTCTTCCCTCCCCTCTCTTCTCCCCACCATTCTCTCTCTCTCCCCCTTGAATATTCTCTCTCCCCTGACATACTCTCTCTCCCCGACATTCTCTCACCCCCCAACATTCACACTCTCTCCCCCACCATTTTCACTCTCTCCCCCCAACATTCTCTTTCTCGCCTGCCATTCACTCTCTCTACCCCACCATTTGTCTCTCTCCCTTCTCCCTGCCATTCTTTCTCTCCCTTCTCCCCGCCATTCTCTCCCCCTTCTCCCCACAATTCTCTCTCTCCCTTCTCCCTGCCATTCTTTACCCCCTGCCATTCTCTCTCTCTCTCCCCCCCACCATTCTCGCTCTGCACCTGTCATTGTCTCTCCCCCCCATTCACACTCTCTCTCTCCCGGCATTGTCTCTCTCCCCCTGAAATTCTCTCTCTCACCACCATTTTCTCTCCCCCGCCATTCTCTGTCTTTCCCCCCGCCATTCTTTCCCCTCTGCTATTCTCTCTCTCTCTCCCCCCTTCGCCATTCTTTCTCTTTCCCCCTTCGCCATTCTCTCTTTTCCCCTTCACCATTCTCTCTCCCCCGCCATGCTCTCTCTACCCACCATCAGGTGTGTGTGCCGTGAGGGAGAGGTACGCGCGGCCTGAGCTGGGGGTGGGAACTCCTCCTGAAGGAGGACGTAAAGGTCCTTGTTCGTGCGTGCGCTGCGTGCGTTCAACAACCACCGCGGGGAGCGAAGCGGAAGGAGGATCCCGCCCGCGGCGGTGAGGCAGTAGAACCGGAGCGGATCGGATGAGTAAAGTCGCGGGAGGAACCCCCTTAGAGAGAGGTGTTCCCCCGGACCTTACAGTACCCCCCCCCCCCCTTGAGGAGCGGCCTCAGGACGACTCCAATATGGCTTTTGGGGAAATTTAGAGTGAAAGAGTCTCAGCTGTCTGGGAGCATGTATTTGATGGTAGGGTACCCAAGATCTTTCCTCTGGACCAAAGCCCTTCCAGTGAACCAGGTACTGCACCGAACCCCTCGTCCTCCTGGAATCCAGAATAGACTGAATCTCAAACTCCTCCTGCCCCTGAACTATGACCGGTTTAGGGTCAATCGGTGTCCTGTGGAACCGCGGACTCTGGAACACAGGTTTTAGCAGTGACACGTGGAACATGGAGGGTATCTTCATGGATGGAGGAAGTTCCAGACGATATGCCACAGGATTGATCCGTTCCACTACTGAGAATGGGCCCAAGTACCTGGGGGCCAGCTTGTGGCTTGGAGTCTTCAGTCTAATGTTCTTGGAGGAGAGCCAGACCTTATCCCCTGGCTTGAAGACTGGTGCCTGGCGGCGGTGAAGATCTGCCTGTGCCTTTTGTCTGTGGGTTGCCTTTCTCAAAGCCTCTTGGATCTTTTTCCAGGATTTCTGAAGATCCTTGATTCGATCATCGGCCGCTGGAACCCCGGAAGGAACTGAGGTGATGGGCAGCTGACCTGGGTGAAAACCATAATTAATGAAAAAAGGGGATTTCAGCGTGGAGCTGTTCTTTAAAGAATTATGGAAGAACTCTGCCCACGGAAGTAAATCTACCCAATTGTCCTGGCTGTCCGCGATGAAGCATCGGAGGTATTGCTCCAGAGTCTGGTTCGTTCTCTTGGTTTGCCCATTAGTTTGGAAATGATACCCGGAAGAAAAATGGAGGGTAATATTGTTGCAGGGTACATGCAACTACACACGTGGGTTTCTTGACAAGGCTGTTTTATTTTGCCTTGAAAAATATACAGCACACAAAACAAAAATAGCTCTTTTCAGCAACAAATGAAAATGGCTTTTCCTTCAGCAAACCGAACAAAACAGTTTCTCTTTAGCAGACAGTTTATATATATGCAGCTACCCTTTTTCTATGCAGGGGAGAGACAGTTCACAGTTTCACTACTTTGCTACTCAGACCTTGTTTTCAGGAATCACTTTAGCAGCTTACTCCTCTCTCATCAACAGCAAGCTCCATGTGTCTACAACCTGGGTTTTAACACACCTTGATTAGGCAGCTGGGATCCAACTAATTGTCCCGAGGTTCCCAGCTGAAGTTTAACCTAGTCAGTGCTGCACTGCATGCTAGACATAGGTTTTCCAGGCATATAACTGGTGGCTTTTATTTACCCTGTCACATTCCTCCCCTGTTAGTGTGTGGCTGGGGCTACGCACGGCTGAAGCCCGACTATCCACCCCTTCTCTAGAAAAGAAGTCAGCATTTGCGTTCTCTTTTCCCGGCCTATGCTGAATCTCAAATGAGAAGGGTTGGAGGGCCATATACCACCTAGTCAATCTAGCATTGGAATCCTTCATGCTATTTAACCACTTCAGTGGAGCATGATCCGTCACCAAAGTAAAATGGACTCCTGCCAGGTAATGCCTCAAAGCCTCGATTGCCCACTTTACTGCGAGGCACTCTTTCTCAATCACTGAGTATTTTTTTTCCCTTGGGAACAATTTCCTACTCAGGAAAAGGGTAGGATGTTCAACTCTCTCAAACTGTTTTGACAACACTGCCCCTAGCCCTCTCTCTGATGCATCTGTTTGCACTATAAAAGGGCTGTTGAAGTCTGGGCTTCTAAGGATGGGACGCTCTGATAGACACCTTTTTATGTCCTCAAAGGCTCTCTGACAATCCCTTGACCACACCACTTGTGTAGGGGCACACTTTTTTGTGAGGTCCGTTAAAGGGGCTGCCACTTCCGAATAGTTGGGGATGAACCGCCGGTAGTACCCTGCTAAATCCAGCAGAGAGCGTACCTGCGTTTTTGTTTGGGGGGTCGGAACTTCTTTCAGGGCAGCTACCTTGTCGGCTAGTGGCCTTACTTTTCCACCTCCCACTGCATACCCTAAATATTTGGTTTCCGCTTTACCCAAGGCACATTTCTTAGGGTTGGCTGTGAGCCCTGCCTCTCTTAGAGATTTGAGGACTGCTTTCAGCCTATTTAAATGAGCCCGCCAGTGTTTACTATAAATGACAATGTCATCTAGGTAGGCTGCGGCATAAGTCCTATGGGGCCTCAGTACCTTATCCATGAGTCTCTGAAATGTGGCTGGGGCTCCATGCAGTCCAAATGGCATTGTCACAAACTGGTATAAACCCATGGGAGTGGCAAAGGCTGTTTTGCATTTGGACTTTTCCTCTAAGGGTATTTGCCAGTATCCTTTTGTCAAGTCCAACATGGATATATATTCCGCGTTACCAAGGGCGTCAATTAATTCGTCCACCCTTAGCATCGGCTATGCGTCAAACTTGGATACCGCATTGACCTTTCGGAGGTCCACACAAAATCTTACCTTCCCATCGGGTTTAGGGACCATAACTAGTGGACTACACCACTCACTGCATGATTCCTCAATCACTCCTAAGTGTAACATTTCTTGTACCTCCTTCTCTACCAGAGCCCTACGACTTTCAGGCAACCTATAAGGACGGGAACGTACTTTTACCCCAGGTGCTGTCTCCATTGCATGGGAAATGAAGTTAGTTTGTCCTGGTAAGTCAGAAAAAACATCCTGGAATTGTGTAATTATTGCTAACAAGTCCCCTTTTTGTTCAGAGGAGAACTGTTTACCCATTGGGATTTTATCGTCACTCACGATGTTCTCCCGTGGAGGCTGAGGACCCAAATCAGTTTCCTTCTCCACCGGGTGGATGAATAGAGACCGCTGCATCTTCCAGGGTTTCAGCAAGTACACATGGTAAATTTGTTTACCCTTCCTGGACCCTGGTTGAGCGATCTCGTAATCCACATCACCCGTACGGCGGAGTACTTCAAATGGGCCCTGCCATTTGGCCATGAGTTTACTCTCGCAACTGGGTAACAATAACATCACCTGGTCTCCTGGGTGAAACACTCTCATGCGAGCATTCTGATTGTAATGTCTCTCCTGACTGCCCTGGGCTGATCTAAGATTCTCCCTGGCAAAATGGCCGACCACATCTAGGCGCTTCCTAAGGTCTAGTACATATTGCAGGGTATTTTTAGAAGGGGACTCTGCTGTTCCTCCCAGGACTCCTTTAGGAGGTCTAGGATACCGCGCGGTTGGCGGCATACAGCAATTCAAATGGAGAGAATCCCGTGGAGGCCTGGGGAACTTCCCGCACTGCAAACAGCAGAAAAGGGAGAAGTTCATCCCAGGCTCTCTTTTCTGAGTCTACAAATTTCTTCAGCATCCCTTTTAGAGTTCGGTTAAATCTTTCCACCAATCCGTCAGTCTGTGGATGGTAGACCGATGTCCGAACAGACTTGACCTCTAGTAACTTTAAGACATCCTGCATCAGTTTAGCCATGAAATTTGTACCTTAGTCTGTCAACATAACCTGGGGAAGTCCAACCCGTGAGAACAGTTCCAACAATTTGTTGGCTACTTGCTTCGCCGTTGCTGTTCTCAGGGGGAATGCCTCAGGATATCTTGTTGCATAGTCCACTATTACAAGGATAAACCTGTGTCCTTTCGCAGAAGGTTCTAGAGGTCCTACCAAGTCTACCCCAATCCTCTCAAAGGGAACTGACACCAAGGGTAGAGGAACCAAAGGGGCTGGTTTTTGTCCTTTTGGACTAGGAAGCTGGCACTCCGGACATGCTGCACAAAGCTTAGCAATATCACTATGCATCCCTGGCCAATAGAATAGGGATGAAATATGGTCCAATGTTTTATCCCTGCCCAGGTGACCACCCCAAGGGACAGTATGGGCTAGAGTGAACACAGATTTAACAAATGCCTTGGGGACCAATATCTGTCTGGTGACCTCCCCTGTTTGTGTCTGCCTATTCACCCTATATAGGATATCCTTTGATAGCTCAAAATGGGGGAATACTATCACCCCCTGTGCATCTAAAATCTGTTCATCAATTGTCACCACCTTGTCATACTGTCTAGCAAGGACTGGGTCTTCCCTTTGCTTCTGGTGAAAGTCAGGGAGGTACAGGTCTGGTAAATCTCCAGGGCCCATATACCCCTCCCTTTGGCCATCCCCAGCCATCACTTGTGACCTCTGACTACTAGAATGGTCACCTTGAAACCCAGATTTCTGCAACCAGTCCTGTTTGTCGGAGCGCCTTTGCTTCCGAGTCTTTTGAACCCGGTGTCTACTGGGAAAAAGGTCTGCCGAGAAGGGGAACAGTTTGCCAGAGTTCTCCTGAGCCCCAGAAGGAGGTTCCTCATGAAAGACTGGGGCCATTAGGTCCGAAAGAAAGGCCAGTCCTGACCGAGCACAACGGGGGCAGGTAGCCAAATAGCGACTCCTACTTCGAGGTAAGCCTCCTGACCTTTTACCTGTAACCGGATTTTGGCCGTCGGAAAAGGTTTTACATCGCCCTGTATACATTCTATACTCCATGGGGAGTCAAAAGAACACACGTTGGGCGGTAACAGTTCCTGGAGGACCAGAGTTTTCCCAGAGCCCAAATCTACAAGGGCCTGGACGTTTTTTTCCCCCAATCAGGGCTGGAAGTAGCCAGGGCTTGTAATTTTCCCCAGAAAAAGCTGAAGCGACGGTTCTGCTGAATGAATAATCCATCAGTGGACAGTCCACATACCGGTGGCCTTGTTCTCCGCAGGCGGAACATGGGGAGGGTTCCCTCGCAGGAGGGGGCTATGGATAGCGCTCCGCTGGACCGGTTACTGGAGACCAGGCATCTGGTGGGTTGTGTGGGCGACGTCCTCGGAAGTTCCTCTCACTTTGCGATGAGCCGACATCCGGAAGGAGATGAGGGTCTCTGCGGGGACCAGCATTTGGACTCCGTCCTTGCTGGAACGACTGCTCCTTCCTTTGGACTTGGCGGTTCCGTGACAGGCCGTAGGTTCCCCATTGATCCGACCTCCCTCTTTGGGCGTCCGCAAGTGCCATTAGAGTCGGGTCCAGGACACTCTCCTGCTGCTCAGCCCCAAGGAAGTTCTCCACGAGTCGGAGCGCCAAAGCTAGGGGTTCAGCAGCGTGGTGTTTTACCCACGAGCGTGCGGGAGGGGGTATTACTTGTAGAAATTGTTCCAAAACCACCTGCTCAAGAATTGCCTCCTTAGTGCACTCCTCGGGTTGTATCCAGCGCGTACACAAGTCCAATAATCGCTGAGCGAGGACCCGGGGTCTCATCTTAGTGGTGTACTTCATGTTCCGGAACTGCTGCCGGTAGGTCTCTGGGGTCAGACCTAAGCGATCCAGTATGGCGGCTTTTACTTGGCGGTAGTCCATTGCCTGATCTGTAGGGAGGCCCTGATATGAGGCCTGGGCTTCACCTATGAGGAGCGGGGCCAAAGCAGTTGCCCAGCGATCTGCAGCCCAGCCCTGAGCTTCGGCGACTCTTTCAAATGTTAGTTAAAAAGCCTCTGGATCCTCATTCGGAGCCATTTTCCTCAGGAGTATCGGGGGTCTGCTGGCCAGTTCTGCACCGGCAGACCTTTGGAATTGGGTCAGCAGCTTGGCAATCCGCTCATCCTGTGCTGTCTATAGTCTTTCATCTCTCTCCGCTTGCAGCCGGGCCTGCTCGCACAGAAACGCTTTCAACATTTCTTCCATTCTTGTGTGTGTGTGGCCCTTTAACTTCAGGAGCCTTTTGAAAAAAAATCAAATCTCACTTCTTGACAACCATATGTTGCAGGGTACATGCAACTACACACGTGGGTTTCTAGACAAGGCTGTTTTATTTTGCCTTGAAAAATATACAGCACACAAAACAAAAATAGCTCTTTTTCAGCAACAAACGAAAATGGCTTTTCCTTCAGCAAAACGAACAAAACAGTTTCTCTTTAGCAGACAGTTTATACATATGCAGCTACCCTTTTTCTATGCAGGGGACAAACAGTTCACAGTTTCACTACTTTGCTACTCAGACCTTGTTTTCAGGAATCACTTTAGCAGCTTACTCCTCTCTCATCAACAGCAAGCTCCATGTGTCTACAACCTGGGTTTTAACACACCTTGATTAGGCAGCTGGGATCCAACTAATTGTCCTGAGGTTCCCAGCTGAAGTTTAACCTAGTCAGTGCTGCACTGCAGACTAGACATAGGTTTTTCAGGCATATAACTGGTGGCTTTTATTTACCCTGTCACAGATATCCATCCTGCGAGCGAAGGCCGGCCAAAATTTTGAGACAAATTGTGTACCTCGATCGGATACGATGGAAAGAGGAACTCCGTGAATGCGGAATATTTCCTTAACAAAAACGTCTGCCAGAGTGGCGGAATTGGGTAGGCCTTTGAGAGGGATGAAATGGGCCTGCTTGGAAAAACGATCCACGACAACCAAAATGGTGTTCATCCCTTTAGAGATTGGAAGTTCCACCACAAAGTCCATGGAAAGATGTCTCCATGGGCGTTCTGGTATAGGGAGGGGTTGTAGAAGGCCGTATAGCTTTTTACGAATGGTCTTAACCTGGGCGCAGATTGGACAGGTTTTTACATACTCCGAAATGTCCTGCAAGATGGTTGGCCACCAAAAGGTACAACCAATGAGGTCAGAAGTCCTGCTAATGCCTGGATGACCGGCTGATCTAGAAGAATGACCCCACTCAAGAATCTTCTTAAGGAAGCGTGGAGCTGCATACAGACGGCCGACCGGCACCTTAAGGCCCCTCGGGAGGTTAGATAGTGCTGCCATGACCTGATCCAGGATATCAAAAGAATTGGCCGAAATTATATATTTGGAGGGTAAGTTTATTTCGGAGATAACTTCGGAATTGTCCTCGAACAGGAATTGACGTGAAAGTGCGTCTGCCTTTTGATTCTTTGAGCCAGGAATGTAAGATATGAGATAATTAAATCTCGAAAAAAAAGGGACCATCGAGCCTGACGTGCCCCAAGGCGACGTGCACTCTCAATGTAAAGTACATTTTTATGGTCAGTAAAGATTGAAATGGGGGTTTCCGTTCCCTCCAGAAGATGTCCCCATTCCTGAAGGGCGAGTTTAATAGCCAGGAACTCTCTATTTCCAACGTCATAGTTCCATTCTGCCGAAGAATTTTTTTTTGAAAAGAACCTACAGGGATGAAGTTTGGCCTGTAGGGACTGTCTCTGAGAGAGAATGGCGCCAGCACCGACGTCGGATGCGTCTACCTCTAAGGTAAAGGGAAGCCCGGGGTCAGGATGACGCAAAATAGGAGCAGAAGCAAAAGATTTTTTGAGGGAGTCGAAAGCTTGGAGAGCTGCAGGTGGCAAAGCTGCTGTGTTAGCTCCCTTTTTGGTAAGGGCAGTAATGGGGGCCACGATAGATGAAAAATTCTTGATGAATTTACGATAGTAATTCGCAAATCCCAAGAAATCGCTGTATGGCTTTCATGGAAGTGGGTTGTGGCCATTCTAAGACAGCTTTGAGTTTGACTGGGTCCATAGGAATGGAAGAAAGATGAAAAGAACATTTCTCTAGCTTAGCGTAGAGATGGTTCTCCCGAAGGCGGGACAGGACTAATTTGGTGTGCTGAATGTGGTCAGAGAGGGACTTAGAAAAAATAAGGATATCATGAAGGTATACGATAACGAAGCTGTCGAGGAGATCGCGGAAGATCTCGTTGACAAACTCCTGGAAGACCGCCGGGGCATTGCACAGGCCGAAAGGCATGACTAGGTATTCATAATGCCCATCCCGGGTGTTAAAGGCGGTCTTCCACTCGTCGCCCTGACGGATACAGACAAGGTCATAGGCTCCATGGAGTTCAAGTTTGGAAAAAATTGTTGCCCCCTGTAGACGATCGAAGAGTTCGGAAATAAGTGGTAGGGGGTAACGGTTCTTGATCGTAATTTTGTTAAGACCTCTGTAGTCAATACAGGGACGAAAGGAGCCATCCTTTTTTTTAACAAAAAAAAATCCAGCTCCAGCTGGGAGATGAAGAATTGCGGATGAACCCCTTCCTCAAGTTATCCTGGATATACTCGGCCATGGCCATGGTCTCGGGTATGGATACAGGGTAAGAACGGCTCTTGGGTAGGGTAGCACTGGGAAGAAGGTCAATAGGACAGTCAAAGTCTCTATGGGGGGGTAACACTTTGGAACGCACCTTATCGAAAACGTCCGCCAGGTCCCAGTAGACCGTTGGGAGGGAAGTTTTGTACTCCGCGGATACATCCACTCTGGCTAACATCCATTTGGGGGAAAGACAGGTCTTGAGGCACTGGGGGCTCCATCGTATGGGTTCTTTTTTAACCCAATCCAGTTGTGGGTTGTGTAGTTGCAACCAGGGGAGTCCCAGAATCACATCTACCGATGGAGTGTGGATCACGTCCAAGATAATCTTCTCTTGGTGACCGTCCTCCAGGGAGAGGGATAGAGAACAAGTCTCCAGGGAAATAAAAGCTGGTTGGAGTGGACGCCCGTCTATGGCCTCCAGACCAACTGGAACAGCTTTAGATTGGAAGGGAATCTTATTCCTATAGGAATAGCTCTGATCAATAAAGTTTCCCTCAGACCCGGAATCTATGTATGCAGAGGCGGGGATCAGGGAGTTATTCCAGGCCAGGGAGATATTCGAGTGGGAAGTTTTTTAGAAGAAGAAAGAGAGGAAGAGATTATACCCAACGAGACCCTCTCATACCCTATTGGGTTTTGGCATTTCCCGGCCGCCGAGGACAGCTTGCCAGCAGATGACCGGGATGACCGCAGTAATGGCAAAGTCCACCATCACGTCAGCGCTGTCTCTCAGACACAGATAGCTGATAACTTCCGAGCTGCATAGGCTCGGGCTCATCCATGGGTTGGGGAACGTAAGGGACGAGACTGCGGCTGGTAGACCGAGGGGAGGTGGGACGAGGAAGAGCGCGTTCAAGTCTTCTCTCTCGTAGCCGCTGGTCCACGCGGATGCAGACCGCAATGAGATCCTCCAATCTGGTTGGTCTCTCCATAGTGGCCAGCTAGTCTTTGATGGCGTCAGACAGACTCTGCCAAAAAGCTGCGGAGAGTGAGTCATCGTTCCAGGAGGTCTCCGCCGCGATGGTCCAGAAGTCCAGCGCATACCCGGCGACAGGACGAGTGCCCTGGGAAATATGAAAGAGAGAGGAATCTGCCATAATTTGGCGACCAGGCGTATCAAATACTTGCCTAAATCCTCGAAGAAAGCGAGAATAGTCACGCGTCATGGCAGGCTCCTGCTCCCAGATGGGGGATGCCCAGGCTAGGGCCTTTCCGTTCAAGAGAGAAATAATATAAGCCACCCTTGAGCGTGCAGTAGGAAAGCACGATGGGGATAATTCAAATTGAATCTCGCACTGATTAAGAAACCCTCTGCACTTGTGGGGGTCCCCTGCATAGCGGTTGGGAGCCGGGAGACGAGGATCCAAAGCCATGGAGGAACCCGGAGGGAAACGCCGCAGCTGCCATGGCAGAGGGGCCTGGGGAATGCTGCAACGAGGAGAGTCTTGAGAGCTCCAGCGTCATGGAGGCAAGCTGCGCCTCTAGCTGGAGAAGTCGCTGCATGGGGCTTGGTTGCTCAACCTCTTCGGGGTCCATGTCTGTGGGGCTGAGCATAATGTCACGCTGTGCTCACCACGGACAAGGAGGGACCCTGAAACTGAGGTGAGAAGAGTAACACCTGCACCCACAGCTACGGGGACACGCCTGGAAAGTGGAAAATAGGCGTCTGGAACCGTACGGGAGTATAAGATAAAGTAAGATACTCGCCGGACAAGAAGGGAGGTTCCAGAAGGATAGTTGGTACCGAGAGCCTGGGGTCCAGAGCTGGGAGGTATATCGGAACCCGCAAGCCGAGGTAAAAGGTTAGAGAGTTCAGGAGGTCAGGGTACAAGCCAGAAGTCCAGAGTGGATCCAAAGCCAAGCCGGTTCGGTACACAAAAGATCGGGGAGACAAAGAGACAAGAGCTAAGGCAGGCACGACCGTTGGTAACACAGGTCACACAAAGCTATGCTCAGCCAAAGAAGGAATGGCTGAGCAAGGTATAAATAAGAGGAAGGACCAATAGGAAGCGGGGGAGTTATGAGGGAGCGGCCCCAGGGAAGATAGGGATTGGAGAGGACAAGATTGCCACAGCTGCGCTTGATGTGAGGCTTGTGGGTGGTGCATGCGCATCAGGCGTGTGCGCCACGAGGGAGAGGTACGCGCGGCCTGAGCTGGGGGCGGGAACTCCTCCTGAGGGAGGACGTAAAGGTCCTTGTTCGTGCGCGCGTTCAGCAACCACAGCGGGGAGCGAAGGGGAAGGAGGATCACGCCCATGGCGGCGAGGCAGTAGAGCCGGATCGGATCGGGTGAGTAAAGTCGCAGGAGGAACCCCCTTAGAGAGAGGTGTTCCCCCAGACCTTACACTTCCCCCGCCATTCTCTCACCCTTCCCCCGCCATTCTCTCACCCTTCCCCCACCATTCTCTCTCTCCCTCCCCCCCGCCATTCTTTCCCCCGCCATTCTCTCTCTCTCCCCCTGCTATTCTTTCTCTCCCCCTACCATTCTCTCTCTCCACCCTGCCATTCTCTCTCTCCTCCCTGCCATTCTCTCTCTCCCCCTGCCATTCTCTGTCTCACCCTGCCATTCTCTCTCTCTCCCCCTGCCATTCTCTCTCTCTCCCCCTGCAATTCTCTCTCTCCCACTGCCATTCTCTCCCTCCCCCTGCCATTCTCTCTCTCTCTCCCTGCCATTCTCTCTCCCTCTCCCTGCCATTCTCTCTCCCTCTCCCTGCCATTCTCTCTCCCTCCCCCGTCATTCTCTCTCCCTCCCCCTGCCATTCTCTCTCTCTTCTCCTGCCATTCTCTCTCCATTCCCCTGCCATTCTCTCTCTCCCCCTGCTATTCTTTCTCTCCACCCACCATTCTCCCTCTCTCTCTCTCTCCCTCTGCTATTCTCCCCGCGATTCTGTCTCTCTCCCTTCTCCCCACCTTTCTTTCTCTCCCTTCTCCCCACCATTCTTTCTCTCCCTTCTCCCCACCATTCTCTCTCCCTTCTCTCCGCCATTCTCTCTCCCTTCTCTCCGCCATTTTTAACCCCCTCGCCATTCTCTCTCTGCACCCACATTGTCTCTCCTCCGCCATACTCTTTCTTTCTCTCCCAACCCAGCATTCTCTCTGTCTCCCACTTCTCCCCGCCATTCTCTCTCCCATCTTCCACCATTTCCTCTCTGTAGGTGGACGCTCACAGAGTTATGCAAGGGAGACTGGTTATGGTGAAATTAAATAAGGCTTTTATGGCGCCTGTTCCCTTAATATCAGGAAACCACCCAAACAAGGGGCAAACAAAGCTTCTTTTCACTTGGGAGTATTTCTAGTGAAATACTATGCAGTCCACAACTCCCTTTAGATAAGCATGTCTCCCAGCCCCAAACATATATCATGAAATGAGCAGATATAAAAAATCTTATAAATGAAAGTCTTATCTGTTCCTTGTGGTTGGAGGGAAAGTCTTCTCTGTTCCTGCATTGCTACCTTTTCCTCAGGTTTAGTCAGCATTCAGGTTTAGAAGATTCCCCTGTGTCTTGAAATCAGCACTGCTATTTCTTCTGGCAGGCTCAAGACATCTGTCCCCATGCTCAGTCTCACAAGTTGTGTGAGATTCAGGCACAATCTCCCTTTCTGTTTCAAGGGCAGGCTTTTCTAAGAAACCTAATCAGGCAGATGGTGTTTGTTAATTGACTACCAGCAGTTAACCACAACACTGCTGGATTAGAGGCATATTTCCTGAACAGGGATAACTCCCCTGTTACATACCTCCCCCGTTTGTGGGAAGCTCTGGCTTTCCATGGCCAAAGCCCATCCTTCCCCTCTCATTCTAGATGTCTCTGTGACTTGAATGAGAATGGATGGAGGAAGAGAACCCCCAAGTCGGCTGGGATTGGAGCCCTTTCTCCAGTTTATTTGTGTCTCCTCCCGAAGGTGCTTGAGATCAGCACTCCTCAGTCGCTCGAGGAGGACTTTTTCTAAGTATAGTCTTTTTGCTACGTGCGTGGTCATGAGATTTCCCTCGCGTCGGGTGCTCATTTTATTGCCGGTAGACTGTATGGCAGCAGTTGCAGAGCGTTTAAAAACAGCCCTTTGAGTTTTCCGCTCTTGAAGCTGTCTCTCTGCACTTTTTCCACTTAATGGCGTTGCTGGTTCAGCCTCTTTGGGATTAAGTTACAAATCCATATCCACTTCCAGAGAATGTCCCATCTTTTCAGCTTCATCAGCTAAGGATTCTTCTGGTTTTGATTCTGCACGTGCACCTTCTTTTGTTGCCTGTTGAGTGGCTGAAGGTTTTGCTAGTGCTTGTTGAGGTGGTTCAAATTTTGCAACCTTGTTTTTCAGACGAGCGGTATTCCCCGTTTTCACTGCACCCTTGTCTTCATGGGATTTTGTGGCTGTGGGATACTGATGCTTATTCAGGGTCAATACTTGTCCTTGTAGAACTGTAATCTCATCCGCGAGAGATCCCTGTTTTTTGAGTGCGTCTTGCAAGTCTCTTCTCAGGGAATTTATCTGTACACTTTGTTTTTTCTGAGCTTGCTTCCACATTTTCACTGCATTGTGAAGCACTATGAACTTCTTTGCTTGGGCCACAGTTACTTGTTTCAGTTTCTGGACCTTCTTATGCTCCCTTTTGTGCCGAGTCAACTGGGTTCTAAGCTTAGCCTTTAGCGATGCTTTGGTGATGCTCAGGGTAGCCTTCCGTTTCTCATGATGCTTTGCGGGGACATACTGGGTAATCAGACGTTCCTGCAGTACTTGTATTTCTTTAACAGCCTGCTTAGTCATCATTTTATCAGATTGGCTTTGCTTATCATCCATGGTGGAAATAGTAGCCTTTGCAGTATCTAGCTCAGTCTTGAGATCGTCCAATTCTGTTCCAGATTCAGAGCACATTGTGAGCACCATCTTCTGTAACTCAGCATTATCTTCTCTCTCAAGTTTCAATTGTTCCAGAAGTAGATCACAGTCACGCCTGGCAATTTTCAGGGCGTCTTCAGGGCTGGTCAAGGGATTGTCACTCACTGGTTCCGGCTCCGCTTCCGTGGGATGACTGGTTGAGGGTTCCTCACTTTTGGCACCGGACAGACACTTGGATATTCGGTTAACCGCGGGACGAATTCTCCATTTTCTCATGGCTGCAGGGCATCTCGGTCCACCCTGTTCTCCACAGGATCTGCGGACGTGTCTGTTCCTTCCACGGTAAGTGAAGAACCGCTTTTCTTTTTTCGCCTTCTTATTTTGGATGACACCGTCCCCTCAGGGATACTGGGGTCTCCATCTTCGTTTGAAATTTTAGCAGCGGCACTGGATCCACCCGGCTTTTCTTGCAACTGTAATAGCTGATGGAAATATTCGGTGATCCACTGCTCCTGTTCTTTCTCCTGCTGATCATATTTGTAATCATAGGGAGCGGTCTTTTTGGTTCGTGCCGAGTTCAGGCAACCCCACCATTCTTGGGGTGTTTTGTGGGTGTGACTCGGTTCGGGTTCCCCGTAAGAGATGTCTTCCTCTTTATTGGATTGGAAGGGCCACTGTTCCGTGGGGTAGGGTTCATTACAGGAACGCTGCATCTTGTCCTCCATTTTGGGGCTATCAGGTGTAATTTTCTTCCTGACCTCAGGAGGCACTATTGCAGCTGTTGCTACTGTATTTGCTAGAATCCCTAATAATGGTAGTCCTAGAGGTGGGCATATTTTGCTTGCAGAGGTCGTAGCTCTCACAGGCATCTCTGTAGACTTTTTACTTCTTGGGTAATTTTATAACATCAGCAGTACTGTGCACGCATTTTCTCTCATTAGGTATAAGGGATGTGCAGTTGCTAGGTAAAAACGTCTATTTGTTTTACACCATTTACTTGCTAGGAGTAATCTCTCATTAGGTATGCTGGATGTGCAGTTGCTAGGTAAAAACTTCTGTTTGCTTTACACCATTTACTTGCTAGGTGCAATCTCTCTGCTTCAGCCAAATAATGTGGTTTTCTGCTTGAGTTCAGTCTCAACTTTGGGTATTATGACATTCACTCTTCACACTTTGGGATACCTTTTACACAGTTCAGCAATTCCTTTTTTCTAGTAGGCAATTTTACCCTCAGCACTTGTTTGCTGAAAATTCCCCTGCTTCAGCACAGTCTTGCATTCATTTTCACACTTTTCTGCATATACTCCATTCACAACTGGTGTGGTGTGGCAGCCTTTATTTGCAGAATCAGTACCGCTCATGGGTCACCATTTGTATTCACTGCTTCAGCTAAACATTTGAAAACAACAAACGCTAACTTACTTCTTGAACCCTGACTACAGCTGGAAGGAAAAACCCCTATTTAAATGACCATATTACCCTTTATTTGTGATAGGCAAATAGGGTTTACCTGCTTCAGCACGGTCTCTCTCTCTCCTCTTGTAATCGGGGAAAAGAGTCCATCTGTGGTTTTGTAAGTTTCAGTGCAGTGTAGATTCCCTGCCTGGGTGTGTCCCTTTAACTCTGGATCTGCTGCATGAGATTTTTGTTTATATTGCTCAGACAGTTTGAAGGCAAAAAGCAAAAAAAAAATTTCACAGGAAATATCTGGGTCCCTTCTAACTTCAAAGACCACCTCTCGTCCCACTTCTGACGACCATATGTAGGCGGACACTCACAGAGGTATGCAAGGGAGACTGGTTATGGTGAAATTAAATAAGGCTTTTATTGCGCCTGTTTCCTTAACATCAGGAAACCATCCAAACAAGGGGTAAACAGAGCTTCTATTCACTTGGGAGTATTTCTAGTGAAATACTATGCAGTCCACAACTCCCTTTAGATAAGCATGTCTCCCAGCCCCAAAGATATATCATGAAATGAGCAGATATAAAAAATCTTATAAATGAAAGTCTTATCTGTTCCTTGTGGTTGGAGGGAAAGTCTTCTCTGTTCCTGTGTTGCTACCTTTTCCTCAGGTTTGGTCAGCATTCAGGTTTAGAAATGTCCTCTGTGTCTTGAAAGCAGCACTGCTGTTTCTTCTGGCAGGCTCAAGTCCCATGCTTAGTCTCACAAGTTGTGTGAGATTCAGGCACAATCTCCCTTTCTGTTTCAAGGGCAGGCTTTTCTAAGCAAAATAATCAGGCAGGTGGTGTTTGTTAATTGACTTCCAGCAGTTAACCACCACACTGCTAGATTAGAGGCATATTTCCTGAACAGGGATAACTCCCCTGTTACACTCTCCCCCACCATTCTCTCTTTATTTATCTCCTCACCTGCCATTCTCTCTCTCTCCCTGCAATTATCTCTCCTCCCCCACCTCCCCACCATTCTCTCACCTCTCCCTTCTCCCTGCCATTCTCTCTCTCTCCCTTCTTCCTGCCATTCTCTCTCTCCCTTCTCCCCGCCATTCTGTCTCTATCCCTTCACCCTCCATTCTCTCTCCTCTCCCTACTCCCCGCCATTCTCTCTTCTCTACCTTCTCTCCGCCTTTCTCTGTCTCCCTTCTCCCCGCCATTATCTCTTCTCTCCCCGCCATTAGCTCTCCTCTTCCTTCTCCTCGCCATTATCTCTCCTCTCCCTTCTCCCCGCCATTCTCTCTTCTCTCCCTTCTCCCCGCCTTTCTTTCTCTCCCTTCTCCCCGTCATTATCTCTTCTCTCCCCGCCATTATCTCTTCCCTCCACTCCCTTTTCCCCACCATTCTCTCTCTCTCCCCCTTGAATATTCTCTCTCCCCTGATATACTCTCTCTCCCCGACATTCACACTCTCTCCCCCACCATTTTCACCCTCTCCCCCCAACATTCTCTTTCTTGCCCCGCCATTCACTCTCTCTACCCCACCATTTGTCTCTCTCCCTTCTCCCTGCCATTCTCTCCCCCTTCTCCCCACCATTCTCTCTCTCCCTTGTCCCTGCCATTCTTTACCCCCTGCCATTCTCACTCTCTCTCTCACCCCACCATTCTCGCTCTGCACCTGTCATTGTCTCTCCCCCGCCATTCTCTCTCTTCCCCCCATTCACACTCTCTCTCTCCCGGCATTGTCTCTCTCCCCCTGACATTCTCTCTCTCACCACCATTTCTCTCCCCCCGCCATTCTTTCCCCCCGCTATTCTCTCTCTTTCCCCTTTCGCCATTCTTTCTCTTTCCCCCTTTGCTATTCTCTTTTTCCCCTTCACCATTCTCTCTCCCCCGCCATGCTCCCTCTACCCACCATTCTCTTTCTCACCCCACCATTTACTCTCTCTACTTAACTATTTTCTCTCTCTCCCCCGCCATTCTCTCCCCACCATTCTCTCTCCCTTCCCCTGCCATTCTCTCACCCTTCCCCTGCCACTCTCTCTCCCTTCCCCCCGCCATTCTCTCTCCCGCCATTCTCTCTCTCGCCATTCTCTCTCTCCCTTGCTATTCTCTCTCCCCCTGCTATTCTTTCTCTCCCCCTGCCATTCTCTCTCTCCCCCTGCCATTCTCTCTCTCCCCCTGCCATTCTCTCTCTCCCCCTGCCATTCTCTCTCCCCCTGCCATTCTCTCTCTCCCCCTGCCATTCTCTCTCTCCCCCTGCCATTCTCTCTCTCCCCCTGCCATTCTCTCTCTCCCCCTGCCATTCTCTCTCCCCCCTGCCATTCTCTCTCTCCCCCCGCCATTCTCTCCCCCTGCCATTCTCTCTCTCCCCCTGCTATTCTCTCTCTCCCCCTGCTATTCTTTCTCTCCCCCTGCCATTCTCTCTCTCCTCCCTGCCATTCTCTCTCTCCTCCCTGCCATTCTTTCTCTCCTCCCTGCCATTCTCTCTCTCCCTCTGCCATTCTCTCTCTCCCCCTGCCATTCTCTCTCCACCCTGCCATTCTCTCTCTCCCCCTGCCATTCTCTCTCTCACCCCGCTATTCTTTCTCTCCCCCTACCATTCTCTCTCTCCTCCCTGCCATTCTCTCTCTCCCCCTGCTATTATCTCTCCCTCTCCCTGCCATTCTCTCTCCCTCCCCCGTCATTCTCTCTCACTCCCCCTGCCATTCTCACTCCCTCCCCCTGCCATTCTCTCTCTCTCTCTTCTCCTGCCATTCTCTCTCCCTTCCCCCGCCATTCTATCCCCCCCTGCTATTCTCTCTCTCCCCCTGCCATACTCTCTGTCCCCTTGCTATTCTCTCTCCCACCTGCCATTCTCTCTCTCTTCACTGCTATTCTTTCTCTCTACCCACCATTCTCTCTCCACCCACCATTCTCCATCTCTCTCTCTCTCTCCCTCCGCCATTCTCTCTCTCTCCCCCCGCCATTCTCTCTCTTTCTCCCCCTGCCATTCTCTCTCTCCCCCTGCCATTCTCTCTTCTCTCCCTTCTCCCTGCAATTCTCTCTCTCTCCCCCTTCTCCCCGCCATTCTGTCTCTCTCCCTTCTCCCCACCTTTCTTTCTCTCCCTTCTCCCCACCATTCTTTCTCTCCCTTCTCCCCACCATTCTCTCTCCCTTCTCTCTGCCATTCTCTCTCCTTTCTCCCAGCCATTTTTACCCCCTCGCCATTCTCTCTCTGCACCCACCATTGTCTCTCCTCTGCCATACTCTTTCTTTCTCTCCCAACCCACCATTCTCTCTGTCTCCCACTTCTCCCCGCCATTCTCTCTCCCATCTTCCACCATTTCCTCTCTGTAGGTGGATGCTCACAGAGGTATGCAAGGGAGACTGGTTATGGTGACATTAAATAAAGCTTTTATTGCGCCTGTTTCCTTAACATCAGGAAACCATCCAAACAAGGGGCAAACAAAGCTTCTATTCACTTGGGAGTATTTCTAGTGAAATACTATGCAGTCCACAACTCCCTTTAGATAAGCATGTCTCCCAGCCCCAAACATAAATCATGAAATGAGCAGATATAAAAAATCTTATAAATGAAAGTCTTATCTGTTCCTTGTGGTTGGAGGGAAAGCCTTCTCTGTTCCTGCATTGCTACCTTTTCCTCAGGTTTGGTAAGCATTCAGGTTTAGAAGTTTCCCTTGTGTCTTGAAAGCAGCACTGCTATTTCTTCTGGCAGTCTCAAGACATCTGTCCCCATGCTCAGTCTCACAAGTTGAGTGAGATTCAGGCACAATCTCCCTTTCTGTTTCAAGGGCAGGCTTCCCTAAGCAACCTAATCAGGCAGGTGGTGTTTGTTAATTGACTACCAGCAGTTAACCACCACACTGCTGGATTAGAGGCATATTTCCTGAACAGGGATAACTCCCCTGTTACATACCTCCCCTGTTTGTGGGAAGCTCGGGCTTGCCACGGTCAAAGCCCATCCTTCCACTGTGTTGATTAGTGACGAAAAGTAGGTTTGTTTAGCCTGAGAGAGGGCAGAGTTGAATCAGGACAGCATAAATTTGTAGTGAATAAAGTCTGCGAGCATATGAGATTTCCTCCAGAGGCGTTCAGCGGAACGAGTGGAGGAACGTAGCATGCGTAGGTGGGAGTTTAGCCAGGGTCTGGGGTTAAAAGGGCGAGGATGGCAGAGAGAAAGCGGGGCATGAAGATCAAGAGAGGAAGATAAGGCAGAGTTGTAGTTCCTGACCAGGTTGTCAGGGTCTGAAGCAGAACTGAGAGAGGAGAGGGAGGAGCGTAAAGTGGAATCAATAGCTGGTAGGTTAATAGAGTGCAGGTTTCTGCAAAAACGAGGGCGAGATGGAGATGGAGATGGAGAGAAGCGAGAGAGAGAAAATGAGATGAGGTGATGGTCAGAGAGAGGAAAAGGGGAAATGGAGAAATCGGAGAGAGAAGTTTTTAGTGAAAACCAGGTCTAGGTAGTGTCCATCCTTGTGGGTGCTGGCTTCAGTCCACTGTTGAAGGCCAAAAGAAGAGGTTAGAGAGAGAAAGCGGGAAGCCCAAGGGAGAGAGGGGTCATCAATGTGGCAGTTGAAGTCCCCCAGGAGAAGAACAGGGGAGTCTGAGGAGAGAAAGGAAGAGAGCCAGGATTCAAAGTGAGAGAGAAAGGCAGAAGGGGGATGAGTAGAGGAAGGTGGGCGATAAATGACCGCCACAAGGCCCGGGAGAGGAGAGGAGATCTGGACTGTGTGAACCTCAAAGGAGGGAAAAGCAAGAGAGGGAGGAATAGGAACAATTCGGTGGCGGCAGAGAGAGGAGAGCAGGTGCCCCACGCCTCCACCCCTGCCATCAGGGCGCAGAGTGTGGGAGAAGGAAAGGCCACCATAAGAGAGGGCAGCTTCCAGAGCAGAGTCAGTCTGAGTGAGCCAGGTCTCAGTTATGGCAAATAGGAGCAGAGAGTGAGAGAGAAAGAAGTCATGCACAGAGAGGAACTTGTTAGAGAGGGAGCGAGCATTCCAAGGGGCACAGGAGAAAGGGAGAGAGGAGGGAGGATGGCAGGGGAGGGGTATTAGGTTGGAGGGGTTTACACCAGAAGGAGTAGAAGTTGCATGTGGAAGGCGAGGACGAGAGCAAGTAGAAATAAGGCAGGGACCAGGATTGGGAGAGATATCCCCAGAAGCGAGGAGGAGAAGCATGGACAGAAAGAGAATGTGTGAGGATGATTTGTAGTGGTGTGTTTTAGTGAAGGGGGTATAGCTGTGTGGTGACAGAGGGCGCAGGTAAGAGAGGAGTTCATGTGAACTGAGAAGTGGTGAAGTAAGGAGAGATGGTGAAATATGAATAGAGTTTGAGACATGATGAGGCTGGTGGAAGGAAGTGCATAATTTGAAAATAAGCGAGGTTACAGCAAATATAAAAAGTAAAGGCGGCATCACAGCAATAGTAATGTGTTGAGATGTGCTGTCTGGGATGGTATAATCCTTTCCAGCTTAGTTCAAATGCAGGAATCAGAAGCAGTAGATGGTCTCCACTTTTTCCACTTCGTTTTGAACTTTCTTTTTTAAACTTCCTCACTACTTGAAAGATTTCTACTTAAAAACATCTCTGTTTGGGTGTCTCACTGCTTGTCAAACTCACATTTGCCCCCATTCTACCTTCATATCACCTTGGATCCTCCTCTATTCCATGTTATTCATTATCTGTTTCATTCCCCTCCCCCCTCCATCCTAGTTTAAAATCTCCTCCAACCTTTGATAATGATGGGTTGATGAGTTAATACGAAAAAACACAAATAAGTGGCCAAGAAAGATCACTAAAAGACCCTATGGGTTGCACTCATTCCAAAGTCTAAGAAAAGAAGCACAGGAGCGCACCATGGTAAGGAAAAATTGTAAATGTAATAAACAATACGGCAATAAAATAACTTACATGTAAGTAAGAATAAATGAGTATCCAGGTCAGCGAAATGTTCAACAGATCGGCATCATCATCAGTCAGACAGGGGGGCAATTTCAGTTCCGTTTATGTGGAGATCCTGCACGCTGGGACTCACTCTATGGCACTTGCTGTTGGAATCGCCTCTGCATGTATGCAGGTAGTGGCGTGGTATCCAAAGCTAATGCACATGTGTGGAAGGAAATCCCCCTATAGGCATCTGTGGATGCCGTTTACGATGGAAAATCGTGACCGGAAGGGTACACAACGGTGTAAATTGGCCCCCAAAGATGGAATAGGGAAGCTAGTTGCACAGTTCATTCGCGAGACGCTAGTTGCACAGTTCATTCTTACCGTGCACCCCAAAACTGGAACAACCTACCAGAGACTCTCACATCCACCACCAGTTTAAGTTCTTTCAAATCTAAGGCTGTCTCACATATTAATCTGGTCTGTAACTGTTTCATTCGCCCATAACATATATTTTCTTTAACTGCACATGCAATGTCTTGTATATAATGTATACCCTGTTCATTTATGTAACTGTATTTGTAACCATGTATTATTTGTCTGTGCCCAGGACATACTTGAAAACGAGAGGTAACTCTCACTGTATTACTTCCTGGTAAAATATTTTATAAATAAATAAATAATAATGAATTCATTCATGATAGTAACTATAATGGGTAAATGTGAGTGGCAAATGGATAGATACGTCTGAAAAGTAACATAAATTTGTGTAATAGATACATATAACAGATAACAAGTAATACACAGATAAATAAATAATTCATGTGAAATAAATAATTATTTAATTCATTAAATAGATGATAATTCAATTAATCAGACAAAAATGAGGGTATATTGCAATTGAATAACAATAAGGAAACCATCAAAATGGGTGCGTGGGAAGGGTATACAACACATTGTACAACACTGTCGGATCCGCCTTTATGAAGTCAAAACGAACCTTCTAAAGTTTAATATTAAACTGTATACCGAAGAACCCACTAATCCCAAATAAAGCCAAAATTAAATCAAAGAAATGAAGAAAAAATCAAACCCTCATTTAAACCATTGGGAGATAGCGTATTGAGGGTATGAATCCATTTGCACTCACATTGCAGTAGCTTACGGTCCCAGTTGCCCTTGCGTGGGCCCCAAGGGTCATATGCAATACCCATAAATCGTAGGGTGGTTACATCTCCTTGATGTATGCTGTTAACGTGCCTCGCTACAGAGGTATCCGGTAAATTGCAAATTGAGCCCAGGTGCTCAAGTATACGTATTTTGAATGGTCTATGGGTCTCACCCACGTGCTGTAGCCCACATTTGCAGGTTATAAGGTACACCAAATGACAAACAAAAACAAAAATATAATGCTCACTAAATCAAATGGTGTGATAGTAATATGGTGGTGCCTGAGCCGTCAAGATTGACGGTGGGTGCAACTAATGAGCTGAATATACTAGAATTAACTACAGCTGAGAAGTGAAGACATATTTATTGCCACCACTTAGCAACTAGAAGCTCATTTTGGAAGTGCACTCCTAGGCATTAAAACTTAACATTTAATAGGTAGATAGAATAAAATAATATTAACTACACATAATGTACTGTGGCGGGAGGGAGTGAGGAGATGATAGATAGCCAGGGTATATAGTAAAGTATGCTAGTGCCTAATAGTACTTAGCAAAAGCAGTAATAACAATTTGGCTTTAATTAGGGAGTGGGTTACTCAGCTGAGAAAGCTCAGAAATGCTTGCCCTGTATGTGAGTATTGTGCGTCATGTGGCGTAGCGTACCGAGCACCCAACCTGTATTGATAAATAGCTCAAAACAGTGTCCTGCTACTAAATATAATATTTAAGCTGTTAGATATAATCACTGTATGTGCAACTCAATGACAGGTTGGTGGTACTGCACCGACACACTTTATTCGAGCAAATACCCAGTATGTACCTGGCAGATACCTGGAATGCGCCGCTTCTCACCTCTGACAAGCCCCGTTGCGTTTGCCTTCCCAGCCTGGGTTCATGCCTGGCTGATGGGCGGCTGATCTGTTAAATGATAATGATTAGTATTTAATAGGCTGCAATGCTTCGCGTGTCTACCAGATGGCATAAATTCATGAATTGTAATGCAGTATATATATATATACTGTGCAGTATTGCAGCCAGTGGGAATAAAATGCTTCAATCCCTGCCTGGAAAATACCTCAATGCACTCGGGCAGAAAACAGTCACAAACCTCAATACACCCGGGTATACCCGAATTCGTGGGACTAGCCAAGCTCGAATAAAGTGTGTCGCCAGTGTACGTGGATTGATCCTGCGCCCAATGACGTTTAACAATCACTCTACATAGATAGTATGACAGGACAGCTATTAGTAATAAAAAACCAGAAAAACTGATACTGAACACTCTGCTAATTATTAAAGCAGTAAATGAATTATTACTGTGGTTATTAAACAAGCCGTCAATATATAATCAATGCTGTGAGCACTTGTACTCAGCAAAATACCTGTGCAAAAAACCTTCTACCAATTCATAGAACAATTCATGCATGAATAGGTGTCTGTGCACAGCAGATGCTGGCAGGCTAACAGAAATGATGTTAAATACCAGATAGATCGCAACAATTTGCAATAACAGTGATGTCTGTTAGCTACAAGGTAAGGTAACACATTGAATCACAGTACAGAGACAGGCTTCAGCAAAGAACCACTGAGTGAACAGGACCTGGTTAAGCCTGGATATGAGCGCGTTAAAATGAGCA
This sequence comes from Ascaphus truei, assembly GCF_040206685.1. Taxonomy (NCBI): domain Eukaryota; kingdom Metazoa; phylum Chordata; class Amphibia; order Anura; family Ascaphidae; genus Ascaphus; species Ascaphus truei. Next base: position 133,824 of record NW_027456795.1, on the reverse strand, counting down.
CCAGCAGAGAGCACAGACACAAAGTAACAATACTACCAGTCTCTCTCAGATCCCTCGCGCTGACGTCACCACGCCAAAAACGCCCTACGCGTTTCCCTCCTAGACGGAGATTCTTCAGGGGCGAGTGATGTAATTCATTTACTGCTTTAATAATTAGCAGAGTGTTCAGTATAAGTTTTTCTGGTTTTTTATTACTAATAGCTGTCCTGTCATACTATCTATGTTGAGTGATTGTTAAACGTCATTGGGCGCAGGATCAATCCACGTACCACCAACCTGTCATTGAGTTGCACATACAGTGATTATATCTAACAGCTTAAATATTATATTTAGTAGCAGGACACTGTTTTGAGCTATTTATCAATACAGGTTGGGTGCTCGGTACGCTACGCCACATGACGCACAATACTCACATACAGGGCAAGCATTTCTGAGCTTTCTCAGCTGAGTAACCCACTCCCTAATTAAAGCCAAATTGTTATTACTGCTTTTGCTAAGTACTATTAGGCACTAGCATACTTTACTATATACCCTGGCTATCTATCATCTCCTCACTCCCTCCCGCCACAGTACATTATGTGTAGTTAATATTATCACTTTATGTTAAGAACTTATTTTATTCTATCTACCTATTAAATGTTAAGTTTTAATGCCTAGGAGTGCACTTCCAAAATGAGCTTCTAGTTGCTAAGTGGTGGCAATAAATATGTCTTCACTTCTCAGCTGTAGTTAATTCTATAAGGTACACCACCCTGGTCGTAAGACAATTAATAAAGGAATTAATTTGATGAATAGTCTTGGCTTCTGAATCTGTAAACTCCTTTCCCACATTGATAAATGCACATGCTTTACAGCGACCACACGTATAGGTCCCACGGGGTTTGGGTCCAAGCCATGTTCTTTCTGGTTGGATTTGGTAATGGCTATGGACCACCCTGTCTTTAATGCTTCTTGCACGACGACATACCATCGTGGGTGTAGATTTTAATACCTTTGCTAGGTCAATGGTCCTCAAGCAAGACATGCCAGGGTTTAACAAAAATATGGCGCAATGTGGCCCATTGATTACTGTATGTGCCTATAAACCGTATCACAACCGAATCCGCTTTATCGGATATGATCTTGTCAGTGAGAAGAGATAGTCTTTGGGTGTTAAGGGCTCGATGGAAGGCCCTTTTTAAATTTTTCTTCCGATACCCCCTTTCCATGAATCTATTCATCATGTCTTTGGCTTGTGTCTTAAACTCACTGAGCTCCGAACAGTTGCGTCTCAGATGTAGAAATTGCCCTGTGGCAATGCTGTTAATCATGTGGGATGGGTGATGACTATCTGCCATCAGTAAGTTATTGGTTGATGTGGGTTTACGGTAGAATGTCGTAGTGAGTTTACCATCAGGCTGTCGCTGAATTGTGATGTCCAGAAAATTGATTTCCACGCTATGAACCTCAAAAGTTAGTGTCAAATTAGACATATTGGTGTTAAGTATATCAATGAAACTTTGTAATAATTCCTCTGTGCCTGTCCAGAGCATCAACACATCATCAATATATCTAATCCAAAGATCAATATAATTGGCATTAGTGTCCATGAACACCACGGTCTCTTCCCACCAACCTAGATATAGATTTGCATAGGTGGGAGCACACATGGTGCCCATGGCGGTGCCCTGGATCTGATGGTATATCTATTGTCGAATAAAAATAAATTTTTAGTAAGAACAAATCTTAGCAACAAGAGGACAAAGTCATTGTGGTTCTGTGTATGGGTACTTCTTGCCTGGAGAAAATGAGCAACCACCCCAATACCATATTCATGAGAAATACTGGTATAGAGACTTTCTACATCAATCCCTACTAAGAGAGTATTGGTCTCTAGAGTAATGCCCTCCAGTCATGCTAGGGCCCCTTTTGTAGCCTTCAAATGTGATGGTAAGGTGCCCACAAAGGGGCGAAGGAAGGAATCAAGATACATGCTAGCATGAGACGTGAGATATCCACCCGAGACAATGGGTCTGCCTGGGGGAAGGGGGGAGGGGGGAAATTTACATTTATGGACCATAGGTAGCTGATAAAAGGTCGCTATTGTGGGTTTTTTTATGTAGATAAACTCAGATTCACCTTTCGATATAACCTTCTTGTTTAGGTCTTGTTCCAGAATGAGTGACAGTTCTGTTTGAAATTGTTTAGTAGGGTCATTGGCAAGAGTAACATAGCAGGACCTATCTGACAAAAGTCTCAGTCACTCAGTGGCATACATAATGGTGTCAAGTATAACCGTATTCCCCCCTTTGTCAGAGGGTTTAATGGTAATATGGTTATCAGTTTCTAGATCTTTGAGTGCGTGGTACTCATCAAATTTAAGATTATAGTCAATTTTACTCTTAGATCTTGTCTCAGCCCATATTTTAAGATCACGTGTTACAAATTGGGTAAATACATCAACATTGCTACTCGTACTAATAGAGGGAGTAAACTTGGATTTATTCTTTAGTGTAGTAAAAGGACCCTCTCCAGGTGGTCTCGTACTTTCATCCTCAAGATTCTCCAATATACCTAAAAGGGCATGGTCCCTCGCATCAAAATCCTCACTGGGGGTATTTAGACTAGCTGCCTGCTGTCTCCTCCTTAAGAATTTATGCAGAGATAGTTTCCGCGAAAAGAGATTAAAATCCTTAATGGTCTCAAATAAATTCATACTTGTTAGTCGGGCAAAATGTGAGACCTTTAGAAAGTACCGATAGATGGGGCACACTGAGTGTCTTTGACGAGAGGTTAATTACCTCTTCTCCATATACATACTCCGTGGGGATATTAGTATAGGTCATATTAACCCCTATTATCACCTTACTGTTCCAATCTCGCCCACTAGGGGATCTTTTTAGTTTTTGTAATTTAGTTGTCATTTTATGCATTTCGTCTGATTTTATTATGTATTAAAGTTGTTATATTAATATGTTAAGTTATAGGTTAGATTATGTGTTTTTTTTCCCAGTTGTCTACTTATTTACTCCCTCACTATTGGTACTAGTTATCTAACTGGTACTTTTGGATATACATTAGACTATGGAATGAGTGCAACCCATAGGGACTTTTAGTGACCTTTCTTGGCCACTTGTGTTTTTTCGTATTGGTTTCCCTTTGCACCGTCTGTATTAACCCCTTCTGTATGGTGAGCAAGGTGTTTCTGTGTGTTCTTTGATGAGTTAATAGAAAGGTTGGGCAAAGCACGTTACCTGACAACTCTAGACCTAACAAAACGTTATTGGCAGGTCCCTCTCACTGAACGGGCAAAAGAGAAAGCTGCATTCTCAACACCCAAAGGCCTGTTTCAGTATACAGTACTACTATTCGGGCTACATGGTGCCCCTGACACATTCCAAAGAATGATGGACATGGTTTTAAAACCCCATAATAGATATGCGGCGGCATACCTAGATGATGTTGTTATCCACAGTGAAGACTGTGAGTCCTATCTCCCAAAGGTTAAAGCAGTACTTAATTCCATTCGTGCCGTTGGTTTAATTGCTAATCCTCCCAAGTGTACCTTCGTCTGGAGGAGGCAAAGTGTTTAGGATATTTAATTGGGAGAGGATTGGTTAAACTACAGATAGCAAATGTAGAAGCTATAAAAAACTAGCCCCGGCCACTTACCAAGAAAAAGGTAGAGCATTTCTATGTCTGACGGGTTACTACAGAAGGTTCATCCCCAATTTTGCCACAGTTGCCGCCCCTTTAACAGACCTCAAAAAAGCAAGGTCCCCAGTTAAAGTGGTCTCCAGAAGCAGATCAGACTTGAAAATCATTGAAAGAAGCTCGTTGTGCCCAACCTGTCTTGATAGCCCCAGACTTTTCAAGAGAGTTCATAGTACAGACAGATGCTTCTGATGTGGGCTTAGGGCCTGTCCTGTCCCAAGAATACCAGGGTGAGGAGCACCCCATTTACTTTTTGAGCAGAAAGCTAAACCCACAAGAAAAGAACTATTCAATAGTAGAAAAATAATGTTTGGCAATTAAAGGGCTCTTCGGTATTACCTGTGTAACACAGTTTGCCCCCCCCCAATCACAGATAGGGTGCATGTGAGGGGAATCTATATGTATTACCCGGTGTGGTGCTTTAACTTTTAGGCTCACAGGAGGCCTGAGCCTCCGCCAGTTAGAGCCTGGGGTGTATCCTCTAGCAGCCACAAACTGAGGGTGAGTAGGGCCTAGCTGGGGCTTAAGGGGAGACTTCTGGCCTAGTGCAGGCAGGCTACTTTCCTCCCTGCACAAACACACCCTCCCTTCTCTGTGTCCCAGCTCCTACTCAGCTTGTGGCTGCTACAGGGACCCCCCCTAGGATAGGGACAGGGTCCTGTAGAGCAGCTTAAGTGAGGGTCCAGCCAGGAAGCGTGTATATCCTGACCTTGCTGTTAAAGGTGAATCACTCTCTGCTGACTCACAGAGATACAAGACATTCTTAAGGTGGATCACTCCATGCGGGAGCCACCTGACGCAGGAGAGGAAGCAACGTGGGATCATCCTTCAGGAAAGGGATATCAAGTACAGAGCATCTGCGTGCCCAGGTGTGGACACACCTGGCAGGTAACAGTCAAGTCACCAAGTGCACCAACCTCATCTCATCTTAGGCTGTGCTTATACTGCCGGCGACACAACATCGCTTCAAAACAAATGCATTGAATCTGTAGCATGCGGTTAAAGTAGGGACGACAGAGCGACGAAGAGACGAAGAGACATGAATCTCTGTAGTCAGTAGAATTTGATTTTTACAGAGACGGTCTCCTCGTGACAGGCTGTAACCAATCAGATAGCTTCTGATCTGATGCAGGGAGAGAGGAAATATGTCTGTGTGTGAGTGCAGGGAGAGGGGGGTGGGTGTGGGATTGTGTGTGTGAGGGGGGATTGTGTGTGTGGGATTGTATGATTGTGTGTGTGTGGGGGGGGGATTGTGTGTGTGTGTGGGGGGATTGTGAGTATGTGTGATTGATTGTGTGGGATTGTGTGAATGTTTGTGTGTGTATGGGAGGGGGGATTGTGTGATTGTGTGTGGGATTGTGATTGTGGGAGTGTGTGATTGTGTGTGTAAGTGATTGTGTGTGTGTGTGATTGTATGTGTGTGGGGGGGGTCGTGTGTGTGGGATTGTGTGTGAGATTGGTTGTGCGGGATTGTGTGTGTGGGGGGGGGGGGATTGTGTGTGTGTGTGGGATTGTGTGGGATTAAGTGATCGTGTGTGTGGGGGGGATTGTGTGTGTGTGGGGGGGGGGGGATAGTGTGTGTGTGGGATAGTGTGTGTGTGTGTGGGGGGGATAGTGTGTGTGTGGGAAAGTGTGTGTGTGTGGGGGGGGAGGGATAGTGTGTGTGGGATTGTGTGTGTGTGTGTGTGTGTGGGATTGTGTGTGTGTGTGTGTGTGTGTGTGTGTGTGTGTGTGTGTGTGTGTGTGTGTGTGTGTGTGTGTGTGTGTGTGTGTGTGTGTGTGTGTGTGTGTGTGTGTGTGATTGTGGGTGTGTGTGGGGGGGATTGTGTGTGTGTGTAGGTTTGTGTGTGTGTGTGTGATTGTGTTTGTGTGTGATTGTGTGTGTGGGGGATTGTGTGTTTGTGGGTGGGATTGTGTGTGTAGTATTGTGCGTGTGTGTGTGGGATTGTGCATGTGTGTGTGGGGGAGATCAGGGCCGCCAACAGAAATCATGGGGCCCAGGACAAATGAAAGGAGCAGACACCCCCCAACCCATAGCGCACCTACCACGGAAATATTTTTTTAGCACCTAACTTTTACTTAACCCCCCAATATATACAAAAATATATACAAAAACACACCCCACCAATACATATAAAAATACCCCACTCCCACCTAATACTTCTACAAATATACCCCACACCCCCCAATACATCTACAAATATACCCCACTCCCCCCCAATACATCTACAAATATACCCCTCTCCCCCCCAATACATCTACAAATATACCCCTCTCCCCCCCAATACATATATAAAATACACCCCCAATACATATACAAATCAGGCTTGCCTTGGGGATTATGGATTATCACAGGTCGGGCCGGTGGCTGCAGGGGGGAGGGCGGTGTGATGGTGGGGGGGAGAGGGCAGCGGCTGGCAATGGGGTGGGGGGTGGCGGGGGCACAGCAGCTGGCGGGACTGTGGGGGGGTGGTGGCAGGAGCCGGCGGCTGGCGGAACTGCGAGGTGCCGGTGGGTAGCCTGGCGGCTGGAGTGACAAGGGGTGGCTGGCTGCAGGTCACAGCAGTTGCTGCTGGCCCTGCCCCTCTGCAGGCACCTCTCAGTCCCACAATGGCTGCTCGTGTGTGAGCCGGGCCTCCCTCTCACGCCGGCGAGGCTGAAGCTTAGCCCAGCTGACTTCCGCCGCTGCCGAGAGACCCGGCACCGGGTGCAGCGTTTTATTATTGGGGTTGTATTTTTATATGTATTGGGGGGTTGGGGGTGTATTTTTATATGTATTGGGGGGTTAAGTAAAAGTTCTACGCTAAAATGTGTTTTTCCGTGGTAGGTGCGCTATGGGTTTGGGGGGGGGGCTGCTTCTTTCATTTGTCCTGGGCCCCATGATTTCTGTTGGCGGCTCTGATTGTGTGTGTGTGTGTGTGTGTGTGTGTGTGTGTGTGTGTGTGTGTGTGTGTGTGTGTGTGTGTGTGTGTGTGTGTGTGTGTGTGTGTGTGTGTGTGTGTGTGTGTGTGTGTGTCTGTGAAGTGGTAGTTTGGATTGGAAAGGGAGCGCTCCAGTCAGTGACACATCATGTAAATAAAAAACATAGAAAACAATGATTGTGCAGCGTGTTAATTCAAATGTTGGTCTGATGTAGTTCTTGGCTCTTGGGGCAATTCTACTTACAGCAATAAAGAATATTTAAAGCCTGTATCTGACTTAGTCAGAAGTTGTGTAGATTGTTGGTATTGATGTTATCAATTGTTCCCCAGACTTTTCTCCCACCGTTTGGGCTTTTCCAGAGTTGAAGAGACTCAGAATCCCATGTAGCAGTATAAAAGGGAAGAGATAAAAACCCAATGGTGCAGATTGCAGATAACAATGGCTTTTATAGAAGTAATGGGTAAAAGAATGTACTCACACTTTGTACATATACATTGTATACATAAAGGTATCTTTCGGTGTATAGTAAAGATGTTAGTAGTATTGTATTTGCTCTCCCGATCCTCCTGTGTGTCCAGCCGCGCCGTCGACAGTGCGTCTGACGTCACTTCCCTCTCGCGATCGATCGCATCAGCTGGGATGAATTGTGACGTGCCGGAGGGAGGTCTGTAGGGAGTTCCAGCGTCTGGCGTCTTCTCGTGAAGGCAGCTGCAGCAAGGCTCTACGCGTTTCGCTGTTACTCACAGCTTCGTCAGGAGCAGTATCTGCTCCTGACGAAGCTGTGAGTAACAGCGAAACGCGTAGAGCCTTGCTGCAGCTGCCTTCACGAGAAGACGCCAGACGCTGGAACTCCCCTACAGACCTCCCTCCGGCACGTCACAATTCATTCCAGCTGATGCGATCGATCGCGAGAGGGAAGTGACATCAGACGCCACTGTCGACAGCGCGGCTGGACACACAGGAGGATCGGGAGAGCAAATACAATACTACTAACATCTTTACTATACACCGAAAGATACCTTTATGTTACAATGTATATGTACAAAGTGTGAGTACATTCTTTTACCCATTACTTCTATAAAAGCCATTGTTATCTGCAATCTGCACATTGGGTTTTTATCTCTTCCCTATATACTGCTACATGGGATTCTGAGTCTCTTCAACTCTGGAAAAGCCCAAACGGTGGGAGAAAAGTCTGGGGAACAATTGATAACATCAATACCAACAATCTACACAACTTCTGACTAAGTCAGATACAGGCTTTAAATATTCTTTATTGCTGTAAGTAGAATTGCCCCAAGAGCCAAGAACTACATCAGACCAACATTTGAATTAACACGCTGCACAATCATTGTTTTCTATGTTTTTATTTACATGATGTGTCACTGACTGGAGCGCTCCCTTTCCAATCCAACTAAGACTTCTATCGTGGAAATCTTAGCACATTTCCAGGAGAGGTTGAGAAGTATCCGGTTGGGTAATCACTTCATGGTTATTATATCTTGTTTTATATTGTTTTATCACTATTAATATTTAAGGAAACGGTGGCGCCAGCGCAATCATTTAAATACTTCGTGTCTGTGAAGTGGAACACACTATATGAACAACTTAAAAATAGTAAATTCTTCCGTAATTTAAAGTAAAGTACTGTAAATTCAGCATACAAACAGAAATTACAACTCCCCTCCATTTCAGCGTTCCCCCTTGCTCTTGTCCCCACTCCACTGCCTTCTGTCACTCCCCTTGTAGCTAGAAACGTCTCCCAAACTCAAATTACAACTTTCGCTTGGGCTACAGAGACGGGAGACGTCATCCGTAGCCGTAGTTGTAGCCAGCACTAGAAGCGCAGCCTTAGTGGCAGTGCTGTCCCACACTTGGGTGGGAGGGGGAATCTGGGACACTTGGGAATTGATATATGGTGTGGGTTACGGCCCAGGGAGGCCAGTGTTACAGAGTGACACTCACACAGTTGATGTATGTGTAGATGTATTGTGATATGTCATGTGGTTTTCTGCCCCTATAGTAAATTGTTTATAAATACCTTTGGTGTATGTGGTTACTGTATGTGGGTCCTGTGTCAGTGTCATTCTACCCGTAGAATCCTACACAGGTGGAGGCGCTGTATAAATGAGTATTTTCAAGAGGATACACCCCAGGCTCTCACTGGCGGAGGCTCAGGCCTCCTGTGAGCCTATCAGGTAAAGCACCACACCAGGTAATACATATAGATTCCCCCTCGCATGAACCATATCTGCGATTGGGGGGGGGGGGGGGGCTGCAAACTGTTACACCTGTTCGGAAGAAAATTCAGGTTAATTACAGACCATGCTCCACTTTCTTGGATGTCCCAGAATAAAGAGAAAAACTCAAGGGTGACCAGGTGATTCCTTAGTTTCCAGCCCTTTAACTTCTTTGATGTCCATGGTCGCTCACCCCAGCAGGAATGAGCTGGGGGGGAGTATATGTTAGAGGAAATGTGGTGAAGTTGTGGATCAATTCTTCCCTCTCCCCTTATTCCAGCTAAGAGTGCTGTATGCTATAGACAGGCACTGGCCTGCAAAAGGTTTGGTAAGTGGGAAAGCCACCCAAAAAATAGCTAGAGAATTGCTGTCTAGTTAATGCTCAAATAGAGATAGGATTTATTTTGATTATTTTGTTTGCCTTGATTTTGTCTGCTGGAGTGACAAAGAAAATAAAACCTTTAAACCAGAGCTAGATAATCCTGTGACTGTGCTTTACCCTAAAAGACAGTGGGTTTTAAGGTTCCCAGACAAGAACCATTCAGGGTATTTTGTCACAATATACATATAGTACTGTCGCGGCCAAGTTTATTCTTACCTTTGCCTGGTCTCGGCCGTGACAGTAACCGGGCGCGCGCCGGGGTGTCCCGTGCGCGCGCCGAAGCCTCGGAGGAGCGGTCCTCCAAACGGGGCTTCCCCCTCCCCTCTCCGGGTCCGCCGGGTCCCCCGGAACCCCCCACCGCCATCCCCCACATCGCGGGACACCAGGGCTCCCTCGGGGAGCCCTGGGCACGCGTGCATGGGGCACAGGCACCCGATGAAGCGTGACCGCGCATCAGTGACGTGCGGCACGCTGAGGGGATTTGGCTAGCAAGCCGGGACATTTCCCGGCTTGCGGAACTAGCCAGCTAAGGTTAAAACGTGTCGCCAGTGTAGGTTGGCATTGGCAGAGTACTTGGCTTGGTGCATTTAATATGATATGTGTAACACATGGGTAGGAGGTCACTCCGTAACAAACAGGTGCAAGAAAGGGCTCAAAAACATGGACATGCTACTTTTTTTTATTTTGCTTACAATAATTATTAACCAGTGAGTGCGATCACTCTGGCAGCACTCTTCTGAGTGCTATATCGTGTGAATCAATGCCCTTCCCACTACCACTAGTTTTAGTAGCAATGAGTGAATGACTCACTGTGTAGTAAATTCAATTCAGTGGCAACAATAAATAAAGAATGCAATCATTCAGAGAGGCTGTAAGGCTGACTGTCTGATGTAAACTAAATTCAGGTAGGCTTTACATCGGCATAATTAGCCATGGACTGACTTGCCACGGTCACTGCTGTCAGTGGCTTGTATGTTCAACCAACACCCCCTGTGGACGGACGTTCACAGAGGTACGCAATTAGGAGGCTTTATAACGTGAAATTATAATAGGCTTTATTGTGCCTGTTCCTTTTCATCAGGAAAATTATCCAAACACAGGGGGGGGGGGGGGAACAAAGCTTCCATTCACTTGGGAGAAATTCTAGTGAAAACACTATGCAACCAATTCACATCTCCCTAGTCAAGCATTTCTCCCCAGCCCCAAACATAGCATGAAAATAAGCAGATACAGTATAAGCAGTCTCTTAATAATGAAAGTCTTATCTGTTTATCAGCTGTAGAGTAAGCTTCTCTGCTCTCCTGGAACCGCACGGAGCGTGCACAGAAAATCAGCATCCAGGTTTAGAAGTCTTATTTGGGCCTTGTGTCTTGAAAGCAGCTCTGCTAACTTTGGCAGAGCTCAAAACAAGTGTGTCTCCAAGTTCAGCTCAGGTGTCAGCTAAAGAGTTCTCACTTCCTATTTGAACAGACAGGCTTTTGTAAGCCATCTCAATCAGGCAGGTGGTGTTTAGTAATTAACTACCAGAAGTTAACCACCACACTGCTAGATTAAAGGCACATTACTGAACAGGGATAAGTCCCCTGTTACACCCCCACTGCCATCATCATCAATCATCAACATTAATAATGATCTCATTGCCATTGCAAAAGCAAAACGTGCAAATATGATATCATGAATGATATTAGTTGATACAGTAGATATTTATTTGACTGACCATCTAGATGGGGGACAAACAAGCCATTACCCAAACTGTCGTGTTATGCCAGACAGTGGCACAACATAATAGCAGCAAGCTCTGGGGTTTTGTGTTTTGTTAACCTATTCTCAGCTGTTTCAGCAGTTGGAGGTTGGTGGCTCCTCCTTCCCAGGTTTTAAGCCCGCCCCTCCCCACTTCCCAAGTTAGTAGGTCCTTTCATTCTACTGGATATAGATCCAATGTGGTCTTTCTCCCTCCTAATAGTGGTAAATGAGAATTTTAATCCTAAGAGAGGTATATTAGTGTTTTATCTGGTAGTGTTAGGACTTGCGAACAAGGTCTGCCTTGTCGTGGCTTGCAAGCTTACAATGCTTTGGCCAAAGGGTTAAACTAAATGACCCTTTTTCAAGAGAATATATAAGTATTTTGCTGTGTATTTTTGTCATGTTGGATGTAGCATTGGGCTTCTCTGTCGTCTGTTGTATATATATGCCACACTTAAACACACTCCTTTTTGACACATATACATATATATATATATACTTTGTAGGGGCTCAGGGGTTCCAAAAAAGAGCAAGCTGGGGTTTTGTGTTTCTTATACTATATTAGTGAAAGCACTGTATGCCTGCCTGCCTGGATGTCCGGTATCCCTAGGTGAAATCTCATTGGTCCCTTGGGCCGCCCGCCCCCGCACACCTCTCATTGGCCTGAGGCGGAGTGACGGGCCACATACACACACACACACACACACACACACACACACACACACACACACACACACACACACACACACACACACACACACACATACACACACACACACACACACACAGCAGCTCTATACACACACACACACACACACACACACACAACACAGCAGCTCTATACACACACACACACACACACACACACACACACACACACACACACACACACAACACAGCAGCTCTATACACACACACACACACACAACACAGCAGCTCTATACACACACAACACAGCAGCTCTATACACACACACACACACACACACACACACACACACACACACACACACAACACAGCAGCTCTATACACACACACACACACACACACACAACACAGCAGCTCTATACACACACACACACACAACACAGCAGCTCTATACACACACACACCCCCTCTGTCCGCCCCCCCCCTCCCCCATCACGTGCGCCGCCCTGCACTGGCTCCGGACGGGAAGCGCGGCCCTCCTACCCCAGCCGCTCCCTTACCTCCCCGGCGCTACCACCCGCTCAGGTAAGTCACTGCGCGTCCCGCCTCAGCCTCAGGCCCACTGCGCATCCCGCCTCAGCCTCAGGCCCACTGCGCATGCCGCCTCAGCCTCAGGCCCACACAGGGCGCTTCCTACCGCCGCTCAGCCGGATGCCACATCGAGCGGGCGCCCTTTCCCCCCCTGCTCCCCTTTCCCCCCCAGCTCCCCTTTCCCCCCGCTCCCCTTTCCCCCCGCCCGCTCCCCTTTCTCCCCCCGCTCGCTCCCCTTTCTCCCCCCCGCTCCCCTTTCTCCCCCCCCGCTCCCCTTTCTCTCCCCCCCCCGCTCCCCTTTCTCCCCTCCCCGCTCCCCTTTCTCCCCCCCCCACTCCCCTTTCTCCCCCCCTGCTCCCCTTTCTCCCCCCCCGCCCCGCTCCCCTTTCTCCCCCCCCCGCCCCGCTCCCCTTCCTCCCCCCCCCGCTCCCCTTTCTCCCCCCCCCCCAAACCTTTACAACAAATACTCACCTATTGTTCCACGATTTATAAATAATACTACCTACAGTATTACGCATTTACATCCCGGGCAACGCCGGGTCTCTCAGCTAGTTGTTAATAAAGTAACTAGTAGTAATGATTAAATATGTTTGGATACCATTATATTGCCATTAGACATGTTGCATTTAATTTGAAAAAATGACCATTAACAGCATTGAACTAGAAAAAAATGATTACAAGATGACAAGTAATGAGTTGTAATTATTAAATATGTTTTATGATTAATTAAATTAAATGGAATTTGGCAAATCGCATATTAATTTGAAAAGAACGTGGTTAATCTAAGGTAGGAATTAATGATTTTACTGATGATTAAATGTCTATGATTGATGTTGCAATTATATGCAATTACACGTTACATGATATTAATTTGAAAACATGATTCATCTTCCAAAAAAATGTAAATGTAAAAACTTAACTTTTATAAAAATTATAGACTTTATTTTTTAAAACATTGTTTTTTAACTTTACAACAAACTTTTTTTATATTTCATGTTTTTTTGTATTTATTTTTTTATTTTATGTTTTTTGTGTATTTTTCAGTTTATTTTAAGACAAACATTTATTTAACAAAACAAAATTAAGAAAAAGAAGAACTGACTAGTGTAGGCTCAGTAACAGCAACACTACAGAAAAGCAAAAATAGCAGTGTTTAAACCATGCAAGAAGAAGAAGCCATGTAGGAAGCAGCAGAAACAAATAGAACAAGGATTTGTGTGTTGAAGGTGAGCGTAGTAAAGCATTGTGTAACATCAAACACCATCATTAAAAATTAATGATGGTGCACCACAACACAACCCCAAAACTTAAAAATAGCCAAGATGCAATCAGTGTCAGTACCTAGTACTCATCTGTTTAATGACTGTCAAATAATTATGTGTTTTGTACAGAAACAGACCCCAACAGTAAAGGACAAGGTCAAGGAGTGAGAGTAAGAAAAAGTACGGTGAAGGAATTGAATTGAATTGGGACTAAGTCAATTGCTTTCATGGTGAGGATGGAAGGATGAAAATCATGCAGTAGATGCAAAGGCAAACAAGATCTTATCTTGCAAGATCTTATCTTGCATTAAACGGGCAATGGGTGGAAGGGAAATAAACATAATTATGCCCCTTTATAAAGCATTAGTAAGACCACACCTTGAATATGGAGTACAATTTTGGGCACCAATCCTTAGAATAGACATTATGGAACTAGAGAGAGTACAGAGAAGAGCCACAAATTAATAAAGGGGTGGACAATCTAACTTAGGAAGAGAGGCTAGCTAAATTAGATTTATTTACATTAGAAAAGAGGCTTCTAAGAGGGGATATGATAACTATATACAAATATATTCAGGGACAGTACAAGAAGCTTTCAAAATAACTATTTATCCCAAGGACAGAACAAAGGATTCGGGACATCCCTTAAGGTTGTAGGAAAGGAGATTTTACCAGCAACAGAGGAAAGGGTTCTTTACAATAAAGGCAGTTAAAATGTGAAATTCATTACCCATGGAGACTGTGATGGCAGATACAATAGATTTGTTCAAAAAAATGTTGGACATCTTTTTAGAAAGGACATGTATACAGGGTTATACCAAATAAGTATACATGGGAAGGATGTTGATCCAGGGAGTAATCCGATTGCCAATTTTTGGCGTCAGGAAGGAATTTATTTTTCATCTTATGGGATATCATTGGATGATGTGTCACTGGGGTTTTTGTTTGCCTTCCTCTGGATACATTTTATTTATTTATAAAATTTACTGTAAGTACGGATATAGGATAAAGTATCTGTTGTCTAAATTTAGCATAGGTTGAAGTTGATGGAAGCATGTCTTTTTCAACCCTATCTACTATGTAACTATGTAATAATGGATCTCCACAGCCATGTACTTGATGAGGCGCAACTACAGGGATAGGATAACCCATGTGAAAATCACCACAACCTCTTCATATAGGGGAATTGGCAGGGGGGGATGGACAACAACCTCAAATTATTGCCAATGAGTCATGTCTGCACATATTCAAGTAACCAGATGCCCACAGCATATGCAATGCACCCTCACAGAATGCCACACAATGGGATTCAATGTCTGTACTGTGGCACCGGACCCTGTCCCACTCTGAAGCCTACTTGGTCTCACTCTCACTCCCTGGCCCTGTTGTCTCTGGGGTGGTGGAGGTGGAGAAATGTGTGGAGAAACAACAAAGTCACTTCTCACAGCAGGGGCGAACCGTGGAGTCCACCTGGGCCTTGTGGGTCATCAAGGAGAAGGAGTGGGTGTGACTGTCTCCTTTTGTGGGTGGTGGTGGCTCTTCCATGATGACCTGGAGTAGGACCATCACATCTGGAGACATGAGGATGCACAAGTTCACTGATGTTGTCTCTCCTAGAGGTCATAGTTGCTGTTCCGCATATGTTGATGCAGACATTCATCCCCAGGTGGCATCCACTCCTGCCCCTATGCACCACTGCACCACAAAAAACACAGTGTACCACCGCAGACTCTCTTACTGGGCCATGGTGTGGCAATTGGAAGAAATCCCACACCATTGAGGGGGCTCCTTTTGGCAGATGACTGCACCATTGAGAGGCCTGCAAGCTCGGGGTGGAGTCTGGAATACCATGAATGCCAACCTGGGGACTAGCACCATGACATTTTGGAGATGCATTTCTGCATTCCTCTGCCTTAACTTCTCCAAGATGCTCATCCGTAGGCTAATCAGAAGAGCCACCATTACCACCACCAATGTCACCCTCACCTCTCAGACCCTGACTGATTGCCCCCCCCCCCCCCGTGGCCCAGATGGGATTACAGCTGTCATGACATCCTCACTACTGGAAACATTCCCTGCTACCTTACCCACACTGCCTGCCTGCGGTTAAACCTCCTGAACCCCCACATCTCCACCTGATATTGCTTCCTCTGTCCCAGCAGTAGCTGTGCTGGGTGTTGCAGACTTAGACGATGCAGCTGAAACCAGAATAGACAGGGTAGAACTGGGCGCTGCTCTGGCATCCCTGGCACTGGCCTGACCTGCATGTGCAACATGTGTTGCTGCATTTCCTGTTTACACACCTGTTCCAACAACAGATACATCAACAGTCTCTGTCGGTACACAGACAGAATCACCTGAGGTCAATGACATAGAGATAACAGCTGCTGACAAAGGTGCCCTGACAGAAACTCACTCTCTAACATATAAGCAATAGCCTTCAAATCCTCAGTTCTTCCTGCTTCCTTTAACACTGAGCAACTACCAAAGAGCGAGGTTGAATGAGATGGATCCTCCACCAAACGCAACTCAGGCACAACATATTTCTCTAACACAGACTGAACAACAATAAGAATAGCAGGTTCCTGAGGCAGACACACAACTGGGGCTAAAGCCACAGCACTACGGCTATTCCTACGGCTCTTACCACGAAAAGCAACTGGTACATCTACTGCTAGCTGCTGCCAATGCTGCTCTACCTGCACTGATAACTGAGCCTGAAAAATCCCTCCTTAGTCTCACTGGAGGGGCACTAGCAGAACCCCTCCTGACCTTGCTCCCACCACCACACTCCATAATAAGCCCTTACAACTCCAGTCCTCAAAGGCTATCTACAGGTCAGGTTTTCAGGATATCCCTGCTTCAGCACAAATGGCTAAATTAGTGGCTCAGTCAACTAATAGTAGCCTTATACTCCTAGACAATTTGTTACGATTAACCACTATAACACCACACATTGGTGATAGCACTTAGAGTTGTCCCAAATTTATACGCCACTCTACCCTACATACTGTATAGTAAGTTTATTGGCAATATTAGAGGATTATCACACCTGGGGCCTCATGCTATAAGCAGCGATAAGCCCCTTATCATCACCTTCTCGCCAAAAAAAGCCTACAGCGATTCAGTAAGCACCAATAAGATGGCGATAAGAGCAAAAAACGCCTGTTTTTAAAAAAAAAAAAAAAAACAACCAAACGTGCGTCGATAAACCAATTATCGCCAGCTTCTCAAACTCACTCAATTCTAGTAGCCCCAATCAGCTTATCGAGGCTGATCGCCGCTCTAGAATGGAGATTTCCTCTCCAGATTGTCCCCCCACAAAAGTTGTCAAGAAGGTGGTGAGAAGCTGCCAAGAAGTGTCGATATGGCACTTAGAACAAAAAATGCATTTTTCCTGCTTCGGATTGATGCCGGGGGTCTCCAGAGCTGATAACCATAAATATCAGCACCAGAGGACCCTGGCATGAATCAGATGCATGAAAAACTCATTTACAGGCAACTTCATTACATTAGCGGCTAATCGCTAAGGCAATGAAGGGGTTAACCACCAGTGCCATGCTTATTGTGGGTAGCGGGGGTGGGGGAAGGGGATATTTGGCCCTTGGTGGGTGTTTAGGCCTTGCAGGGGGCTTGCGGGTGGGCTTAACCCCTTCATTTCCTTAGTGTTTCATACAGCTAAGATAATGAAGGGGTTAACCACTCCCGCTACCCACCCGGTAGGCTGAAGCACCCATCCTTGGAGCTAATACCCCTTTACCCACCATCGCAACCCACAATACAAAACACTGCCCACAACAGCCCTACTAGCCATCTCCTATGCCACCAAAAACCATTACAATATTTAATAAACAACAATACACAACCCACCCACTCCCTGTGCCCCCACATAAAACCATTATTTATTTTTTTACACAGCACTTATACCACAGGCCGGCGGGGGTCCTCGGGTTGTCCCCATGGATGTCCACAGGCCCCACAGGATCCCCTGGGGGGTTCCCACAGTGTCTGGAGGCCCTCGGGTGGTTCCCACGGGTGTCTGTGGGCCCACGGGTGGTCACTGCAGGGATCCGGAGGTTCCCAGGTGGTCCCCATGGGTCCCTGCTGGTCTGCGGTACCATTCCTGTATTTAAAAAAAAAAATATATATATATATATATAGCCTACATTTCAATAAATACACCCCCCCCCCCCAAACACATACAGTACAGTAATGTGCAAAATAACTATTATCCAGATATGGATAATAGATTATTTGCCCATTATTAAACACAACATTAACCAGCATACATAAATTAAATAAAAAACCATCCTACTTACCCCTGCCAACATGAAGGGCATCCTCGTCAGCATACTGCAGGGCCATGTCATCCGTTGCCAGCAACCATACATTAAAAAATACAATCTAATGAATGGCCCCTAACTCCTTAATCACTATAGCGGTTAATAACTGCTCTAGTAATTATGGGGTTAAACCACTTTGCCCCACTACCTACCCGGGAGAACTAACCACCCACCCCGGACCCACTATAACCACCCTGTACCCATTGAGTGGCATAGTAGTACATCATACCCATATAATATGGGCCTGATAAGCTACTATAGCAGTCAATGGTCACACTAATACAAAAGCATGAATGTCAAAAATACACAAGAATACAACAGATACAACAAGCACCTAAACACCCAGAAACTAAAATTAAAAGCACTAGACTACCAACAAATTAACTAAATAAAACCACTAACCAATCAATTAAAGAAATAAAACTACTAGGCATTCAATAAAATTATTAAAACCACTATCCAATCAATTTCAGAAATCATACCACTAGCCAAAAAATACATGTAATACCTAAAAGCAGTAACGGACACAACAATTAATTCATACAACCACTAGGCAACACATTCATTAAAACCAGTAGCCATCAAAATACATCATTAAATAAAATCGCTAACCAATCTGTAAAAATAAAAAAAGAAGCAATGACAATTCAAATCAATTAAATCTAAACAATAAAAAGACATAGAAAATAAAAGTCAATAGAAGAAATGCATTTGCCAAAAAATGCATTGGCTCCCACTGTATTCATCTGCACCATAAACAGGCACAGATAAAAACATTAGCAGTCAATAGGTAATGAAAAACATTAAAAAATAAAAATCCAATCAAAAAACCTATAAAAACAAAAGTACATACATTCAATATTTATCTTACCTTTAGAAGTGTTGGCCCTCCAAATCTTGGGGAATCAGCAAGCTCTCATACCGTGACATCATGAAACACAATCCAACACCATCCACCGTGAAGATCAAGGACAGGTAACAAAATTCTTCTTTCTTTAATCTTCCATCATCTTCTTTCTTCATCTGTGATTATTTCTTGCTTTTCTTTATCTTCTGTCTTTATCTTCATCTGTTAATCCAATAACCCCATGTTAAATCCACGATGTTGAACCGACGACTTCTTAAGCTCAAATGAGACGTCACAGCCTTAAATATGGCCTGTGATGTCACATTTGGGCGGCAAATGGTTCACACGCCATCAGAATGGCTGTGCTTCATTCCCCTTTAACATGACGTCACCAAACCCACATGGCCCCAGTCACATGGTAGTTCAGCCAATCAGATTGTGAGAACTATATCCCCAATCTGATTGGTTGTAGTAGACCATGTGATGGCAGCCATGTTTGATTTTGTGACGTTATGTTAAAGGATAATGACACACAGCCATTCTGGTTGGCTGGCTTCACTCCCTTTCATGACGTCACATAAAAAATAAAAAATAAAGGCACAAGAAAGGCAAGAAATAATCACAAATGCTGGCTGGCTAATGTTGTGTTTAATAATGGGCAAATAATCTATTATCCATATCTGGATTATAGTTATTTTGCACATTACTGTTCTGTATGTGTTTGGTGGAGGGGAGGTGTATTTATTGAAATGTAGGCCGTGTTTTTGCTTTTTTAAATACAAGAATGGTACCGCAGGTCAGCAGGACACCCAAGGGGATCACCTGATGACCCTTGGACACCTGAGGGGACCACCTGGGGACAACTATGGGGCCCCTAGACACCCATGGGAACCAACCGAGGGCCCCCAGACACCCGTGGGGATGACCCGGGGTCCCCCATATGCCCACGGGGACCACTTGTGGATCCCATTGGGGCCCATGGACACCTGCGAGGACCACCTGGAGGCCCATGGGGCGTGGGGACACCTGTGGGGACCACTCGGGGACACCCACTGTCCTGTGGTATTAATCTTTTTTGTAAAAAAAAAAATCATGATTTTATGTGGAGGCACAGGGGGTGGGTTGTGTATTGGTGTTTATTACATATTTTCATTTAAATTGTATTACTAGTGTATTATAGCAGGGGGTCTCTAGAGCAGAACCGCGTTGATTTCAGGTCCAGGGACCCCCTGCTTGCCGAGATACAGTTATAGGGTGCCGGTATCTCCTATGCATGTAAATGTCCCGCGTCATGTGACCGGGACATTTCAATGCATAGAAGATACTGGCACCCCATAACGGGGCTTGTATCTTTGGAAGCAGGGGGTCCACGAACCTGAAATCAACGTGGTTCTGTTCCGGAGACCCCCTGCTCATCTACACTAGTAATACAATTTTAATTAAAATATTTTTATTTAGGGCGAGATTTGCGCAGAGAGAGGCGGCTCTCTCTCTCTGCAGCAGAATCAACTAGCCGGTGAGCCCTTTTTGGAGGGCAGATCATTTCGGTGCCGGCTACTCGCCATTTTTGCATGGGGCTTTTGGATTGACAGGGGAAGATAGAAGATAAAGAAGATCAAGAAATGGTGACAGATGAAGATAGAAGAAGGTGATTAAAGAAAGAAAAAAGAAGATTGGGGTACCTGGTCCGGATCTTCATGCGGACGGCATCGGATGCTGTTGGAGGGCTTCAAGGTACGTGAGCTCACCTGTTACCCCGGGAGTCGGAGGGCCACCGCTTCTAATGGTAAGTAATATATTGAATGTTTGTAAATGTCTCTTTTTACAGGTTTATTCATTGGATGTGTTTTTTGGGGGAGGCACATTGACTGATAATATATTAATCTGTATTCTGGAAGCCAGAGGGTCACGTGGTTATGACTTAGCTCAGATAGTGCCAACTCGCCCTCTTTCCTAAGCACGACAAGATCTGTTTCTTTTCTTAGTTTTATTGAGGGAAAACAGGATAAGGTACAGTCTCTTGTGTAGAGGTGTAGGTGTCTCTGTGTGTGCTCAGTATTCAAAGGAGGTGAAAAGATACTTCTTCATCATCATTACAGGAATTACAACAGGGTACTCACAAGTCCAGGGAAAATGGTGGAAAGAAAGTGGTGATTCATACTGGGTAATAGAATGGTCTGGGGACAAACCATCTGTGGGCAAAACAGAGGGGGAGAAGCAGACCAGCCCATTTGAGAGGAAAGCTGGGGCTGCCATGACAACTCACAGGAGTGTCTGGGGAAGCTGCAACATGTAACAGAAATGTTGCATCTTAATGCAGCATACTGCTGGGAGAGGGGAACTGGCACTGTGTTTGTGAGCAGAATCTAACACATGCAGCTGGCTCTAATAAGCTGACAAGCAGGGCTGTAATAAAAAAGGGAGGTTAAAACAAAAGTGGAGACAGGGGTATTCCTGTTCCATGACACTCCCCGTCTGGTATCTGTAGATACCACTATATGGCAGGCTATGTGGAACATATGTGCAATACATACAACATAACGATATACTGCAAAAGTCCATATTTCCATAACAATGTGATACCGGCCGGTGATGATGAGGGGGTTGCTTTCCTCCCTGCTCAGTTGGGACTTATTGAGGCGGCCTCCTACTCTCATGAGGCCGTCGTTGTCGATGAAGGGATTCAACTTCCAAAGTCGACTGTTTTTGTGAACACTCTTCTTTCCGCGAATGCAATTGATCTCTTCCGCATACGTTTCTCTTTGAACATGACTGATAACAGTTTCCTTAGCCTTTGTAATTTCCTCTACGGTGCGCAGCTCTTTACAGATGTGCCAGCCGTGGCAGCCGGTAGTTTTACCATCTGGTGTCTGGCGGTAGGAGGAGGCTATATGCCCGAGATGGGCTACTGCTCGCAGAAGGGCCGTCCATCTTGAGAAGCGTTGGAATCGATGTGATCCGAATGCGTTTTTGTGCGATACATTGGTGAGAACCACGGATACTTGTGGGGGCCTTATCTCCGTATCCTTCTCGGGATCCACGAGTTCAATGTCGCCAACATGGGTTGGTGGCGTTTCCGTGGGCTGCGCGAGAAACGTTGGTCCTGTGAGCCACGACGTATTCTGCAGTTGAGATGCGGGCACTGATCTGGTGGCGTGATCTGCGGGATTTTGTTCTGTGGGCACGTGGTGCCATTGTTCTGGTTGGGTTGACTTCCTGATTCTTTCTACACGGTTAGCTACGTATACGTAGAATCTCCTTTTCTTGTTGTATATGTATCCCAGTACCACCTTGCTATCTGTGTAGAGTTTGACGGCATCTGGTTTGCTGTCCATCTCGTTCTCGATAAGCTCCGCCAGTTCTACTGCTAACACTGCACCACACAGCTCGAGCCTGGGTATAGTATGGTCGGGTTGTGGCGCCAGCTTAGCTTTGCCGAGGATGAACCTGATGTGGCAACCTCCATCCACGTCCGTGGTTTTTAGGTAGGCCACCGCTGCTATAGCTTTGGTGGAGGCATCTGAGAACACGCAAAGCTCTTTGCTGTGTGCGGCGGTGAGAGATATAGGTGAATAGGGGCGTGGGATTTGAAGTTGCTCGAGGGCCTTCAAGGAGTGTTTCCACGTTTCCCACTCTTTCCGTTTTTCTGGAGGTAGTGGGGTGTCCCATTCCTGTTTTTCGAAGGACATTTCTCTGAGGAGAGACTTCCCTTGTATAGTGACAGGAGCCACGAATCCTAGCGGGTCGTAGAGACTGTTAACGGTGGACAGGACTCCGCGACGTGTGAAGGGTTTTTCTTCGATGGCTACCTGGAACGTAAAGGTGTCTGTTTTAAGATTCCAGCTTATCCCCAGGCTCCACTGTATGGGAGGCGTGTCGGTCCCCAGATCCAAATTCTTGAGATCTGGTGCTTGATCATCTGCGTGGAACGCCTTCATCACTGTGGCACTGTTGGAAGCTATTTTGTGCAACCTTAGGTTGGCCTTCGCTAACATCTTTTGTGTCCTCTTGAGTAGATCTACGGCTTCTTCTTCGGTGGGAACTGATTTTAATCCGTCGTCCACATAGAAGTCTCTTTCGACGAAGCTCCTGGCGTCTTTCCCGAACTCTGCTTCTCCGTCTTGGGTCGTTCTTCTGAGGCCGTAGGCTGCCACTGCAGGTGATGGGCTGTTCCCGAAGACATGTACTTTCATGCGGTACTCCGTGATTTCTTTTTCTATGTCGTCATCTTGGTACCACAGGCATCTTAGGTAGTTACGGTTGTCTTCTCGCACAAGGAAGCAGTGGAACATCTGTTGAATGTCTGCGGTTAGGGCGATAGGTTCTTTGCGGAAGCGGATCAGCACTCCCAGAAGACTGTTCGTCAGATCCGGCCCGGTGAGGAGAACATCGTTTAGGGAGACTCCCTGATGCTGAGCACTGGAGTCGAATACCACTCGGATTTGGCCAGGTTTCTGGGGGTGGTAGACGCCAAACGACGGGAGGTACCAGCATTCTTCGCCTTCTTTCAGTGGGGGCGCCGACTCTGCATGGCCACTGAGGAAGATTTTTTGCATGGAGGCCACAAAGTGTTCCTTGGTCTCCGGTTTCCTTTGTTGGTTATGGCGGAGCGAAGCGAGCCTAGACATAGCATGGTCTCTGTTGTTTGGGAGGTGTCTTCTTGGCGAGCGGAAAGGTAGTGGGGCCACCCAACTGCCCAATTCGTCCTTGAAGAGCTCCTTATCCATTAACCTCAAGAATTCTTTGTCTTCCATTGATGGCGCCTGTTTGTCGTCGTCCTTTGTTGTCTGGAACACTGTACTCCCTAGGTTGTTGGGGTATTTTCTTGCCACAGGCGCGTCTCCATAGTTCCATTTGGTCTCGAGCTTCTCGTGGACCTGAAAGTGGTTCGGACAAGGTTTGAAGTGGGATATACGACCGTTCTCCAACAAGTTCGTCCGTAGGGCGCCTACGTTGTCGGGTCCTCGTATCCTGTCTATGCATACTTCTCCCACTACCACCCATCCTAGATCGAGCCTTTGAGCGCTTGGGCCGTTGTGGTCCCCATTTCGCTGTTCGCGGATCTTGTGTGCTCTCATGATGTCTCTGCCAAGTAGCAGCAGGATCTGGGCGTCTTCGTCTAGTGGTGGGATATGATCGGCAATGGTTTTTAGATGGGGATGGTGTCGCGCCACGTCTGGTGTGGGGATCTCAGTCCTATCTTCTGCCATGTGATTGCACTCGATGAGTGTGGGAAGGGGCATGCTCACTTTGCCGTCTATTGAGCATATGGTGTAGCCATTCACTCTTCTCCCTGTAGTCTCCATTCGCCCTGCGTACGTTCTGAGAGGGGAAGTACTGTCTTGTATGTTGAACATATCGAAGAATTCTGACCTGACCAGCGATCGGTTGCTCTGGTCGTCGATGATTGTGTACATCCTTTTGGCTCTTTGGGGTTGTCCCTCTGGGTGCACTGCTACCAGACATATTTTAGAGCAAGATCTACCGTCGTTTCCTTCTCCGCATACTTCTGTGCATTTGGATGCTACTGACGTCGGGGGTGTGTGTCTCCCACTTCTTCCTTCCCGCCTTGCTTTGTCGGAGGGTTAGGGGCTTTGCTTGCTTTGGGCTTCATAGCTTCCGGGTGTAGAGCGGCTATGTGCCTGTCGCTATCGCACTCTGTGCATTTCATAGCTTCTTTGCAGTCCTTGAATAAATGAGTTGTGGAAGCACAACATTTGAAACAGGCTCCCCATTCCCTGAGTAGGTTCTTTCGCTCCTCTATGGGTTTCATAATGAATCCGACGCACTTGTTAAGTGGATGCGGCCTTTTGTGGATGGGGCATTCTTTGTTAAGGTCCCTTGGTTTCTTGTCCCTGTCGGCCGCCTGGCCGGGACTCGTGTGGGTCGTAGGGGGCACGTCCGTCCTGTGGACCGAGATGGGTGTTCTGGTGTCCTTGTATCTCATTGTTGACCTTTCGTTCCTCGGGTGGCTGGCACTGGATGTGGTCTGCGCCCCTAAGATGAAGCTGGGGTCGTTCCTTGTCTTTGCTGCTTCGCGAATGAAGCTCAAGAAAACTGAGAATGGGGGGTAGACGACTTGTTTCTCCCTTTTGTATTTGGAACCTTGTGAAATCCACCTTTCTTGGAGGTTGAAGGGTAGCTTCTCCAGGATGGGTCTCACTCCACGAGCTGAGTCTAGGGCGTTGAGACCTATTAAGGAATGGTCTTTCCTTGCGACCTCCAGTTCTTGCAGCAGGTCTCCAAGATCTCGTAACTTCGAGTAGTCTTTAGTTGTGATCTTGGGGAAGCTCTCGATTCTTTTGAAGAGTGAATCCTCGACTGCTTCGGGGCTGCCATAGGACTCTTCTAGCCTTTCCCACACTAGGTCAAGACCTACTTGGGGTTGGTGCGCGTTTGCCGCCCGAAGTCTCTGCGCTTGCTCCCTGGATACGTTCCCCAGGAACTTGACTAACAGGTTGAGCTCTTCCCTTGCTGAGAAGTCCAAGCTGTCGATTGCGTCTTTGAACGTGAACTTCCATGTCCGGTAGTTCTCAGGGCGGTCGTCGAAGCTGATGAGTCCTGCGTGCACCAAGTAGCGCCGGTTCATGTACTTGGCTATGTCTGTCAGACCTGAGACATCGGCGCGTTTGTCCCGTTCTGAGGTAGTTGCTGGGAGGGTCCGTGCGGTCACCTCTTCCTTGGCGTGGACGCGTGATGACTGCTGGCCAGTGTGAGGGGCTATTTTCTCCCGCGTGGGTGTACCTGGATTGCGAGCCTGTGGTGCTTCCGTTTTCGCGCTGGCGTGTGGATCACTATTGTGGCTGTGGCTATCCCAGGCAGCATGTACCATTGCAGGAACGGCATTTTCTCCTCGTGGGCCTAGCAAATCTTCGGTGTCTGTGGAGTCGCTGCCTCCGTGTAGAGATGGCGCACTGGTGTTTGCACTGAAGAGGCTCCTTACGTAGTCTTCGGTGCGTTGGGCTGGGTCTTCTGAGGCTATCCGTCTGTACGGTAGCTCCCCGCCGTCCTGTCTCGCAGCTGCTTCTAAGACTTCAGCTTGGGCTATGGCGGCCGCGGCGTCCTCCTCTTTGCTTAGGGCTTCTAGATCCGCGTCCAATTCGGCCTTTTTACGCGCAGCGGCAGCGGCGGCATTGGCGGCGGCATTGGCAGCATTCTGCTCCTCCTCTTCTATGCGCGCCTTTACTGCCCTTACGGCTGCCTCTCTCCGACCATATTCGGCCCTGGCACGCGCGGCCTCTGCTGTGGCTCGCGCCTTGGTAGCGCTCGCGCTTGCGCTGGACGCGTTAGATTAGCTGATCTTGCTGACCTTGATGAGTGTCTGGATGTGCTTGAGTGCTGCGATGCGGTTTCCAGTAAAAGGTCTTTCCTCTTACTTTCGGCTTCCGTGATAGAGGTTCGCACGCGGCTGTCACGTGTCAAGTCAAGGTTATGCTGTAAGTCCCTTTCACGCAGGCTTTCGCCGGTATTAGCCCTGGCCAGGTAAGTGACGTACGCCTCTGACATCTCTTGGTAGTATAAATGGTCTATCTTTAATTGAGTTATTGCCTGCTCGAGCTGTTGTACAGAATTGCCGGCGGTGGCGACATTGCGTACCCCAAGTGCGGTTGTTTCCCAGGCCAACTCTAATTTGGCGCGGTGCGCTTCAATGTTAGTCTCATATTTTTCGCGGGCCTTTTGTGTCAGTGTGACTGTCCGTTTAGGCCTTGCGCCTGCCTGCGCCTGTTGCAGATGCGCAGCGGTCTCTGTGTCTGAGAGATCGCTTTCCTGCGTGATGTCTGGTGAGGCTCTGAGTTCTGCCATGCTGTAGGTGTGTGTAGGCCTTTTGCCAGTGCGTGCGGCGTGCGGTCTTTTACCTTGTCAGCGATGGGCGTCTGTCTCAGATGATGCCGAGCGGTGTCCTGCAGCGTGCAGCGTTGGGGTAACTGTACTTACAGGTGTCCGTTGGCGCTGACCCGTGTCCTGGCGGGTGTCCGGTGGCGTGGCCCTTATGGCGCTGGCCGTGGGAACGTGCGCAGGGGTAGATCGGAAGGTGGCTCCTCACTGTGGGGCAGAGCAGCGGGTGGACTCAGACAGAGAAAAAGGCAGTTAGGTATTGTAAGAGAAGCACTGTTTGTTGCAAGGCTGCTGTGCAGTTTGAGCTACTGGTTGTCTGTGAAAGCTGCAGGCTGTGTGCAGTTGCAGAGGCTGCTCTGTATTTGCTGTGTAAGCTGCTTGCTTGTACCGCAGTAGAGGCTGCCCTATATAGTCGTGGAGTCTGGAGTGGCCGCTCCTGTAAGTGTTTGTAAGGCACAGATATCTTTTCACTATTCTGTAAGCCAGAGGGTCACGTGGTTATGACTTAGCTCAGATAGTGCCAACTCGCCCTCTTTCCTAAGCACGACAAGATCTGTTTCTTTTCTTAGTTTTATTGAGGGAAAACAGGATAAGGTACAGTCTCTTGTGTAGAGGTGTAGGTGTCTCTGTGTGTGCTCAGTATTCAAGGAGGTGAAAAGATACTTCTTCATCACCATTACAGGAATTACAACAGGGTACTCACAAGTCCAGGGAAAATGGTGGAAAGAAAGTGGTGATTCATACTGGGTAATAGAATGGTCTGGGGACAAACCATCTGTGGGCAGAACAGAGGGGGAGAAGCAGACCAGCCCATTTGAGAGGAAAGCTGGGGCTGCCATGACAACTCACAGGAGTGTCTGGGGAAGCTGCAACATGTAACAGAAATGTTGCATCTTAATGCAGCATACTGCTGGGAGAGGGGAACTGGCACTGTGTTTGTGAGCAGAATCTAACACATGCAGCTGGCTCTAATAAGCTGACAAGCAGGGCTGCAATAAAAAAGGGAGGTTAAAACAAAAGTGGAGACAGGGGTATTCCTGTTCCATGACAATCTGTACCACTTTAGGGTACAGATTAATACATTATTATGACAATATTTGGGGGGCATTTCTGGCTTGGTATTGCTGTTGTTTTTTTTTCATTTCAGTTTATTATGTGGATGCGATTGTGTGTTTTTTCATGCTTAATGGTAATAAAATGTTTGCGATTGGTGTTCGTTTGTAGTTAATGTTGTATTATGTTAGCTACTGCGTTTTATGGTTATTTCAGATATTGTTAGAATTTCTTTCTTTCTATTTTACTGTTTAAATTCATTAATGTTGTAGTAATTAATTGTTTTGATTGGTTAGTGTTATTATTCATTTTGAGTTGGCTTAGGAATTAATTGGTTTGATTGGTTAATGGTTTAATTAATTCATTGTTGATGTTGTTATTGCTTGTATTGATTGGATTAGCTGGCTACTGTTTTTATTTAGTGAAGTGTGTTTTTTGGAGTTTAGTTATGTTTTATTATTGTGTGTCTTGTGTATTAATGTATTGTAATTAGGGTGCCCATTGAGTGCTATAGAGGCTTATCACGCCCATATTATTATTATATGGGTATGATGTACCACTATACTACTCAATGGGTACAGTGTGGATATAGTCAGTCAGGGGTGGGTGCTTAGGCCTCCCGGGTTTGTATCGGGTCAGGGTGGGTTAACCCCTTAATGACTATAGCGGTTTGTAACCGCTAAGGTGATTAAGGGGTTAGGGGCCATTAGAATGTCTTCATTATGTACTGTATACTGTATATGCTTTCTTGCTATGGAGGACAGAGGGACCTGCTGTTGTAGTAAGTATAACTGTATTTATTTACTTTATTTTTGTATGCTAAAGCAGTGTTTAATAATAGGCAAATAATCTATTATCCATATCTGGATAATAGTTATTTTGCCCATTACTGTACTGTATGGGTTTGGGCGGAGGGGGGGACGTGTATTGATGTTTATTAAAATATTTATTAATAAACATTTCTTTCATAGTGTAGATGTGCAGGGGGTCTCCGGGAGCTGAACCACGTTGGTTTTATGTCCGGGGACCCCCTGCTTCCAGAGATACAGGCACCTTTATGGGGTGCCGGTATCCCTCTGCATTGAAATGTCCCACGTCACGTGACCGGGACATAAAGGTGCCTGTATCTCAGGAAGCAGGGGGTCCCTGGACCTGAAACCAACACGGTTCAGCTCCGGAGACCCCCTGCACATATACACTATGAAAGAAATGTATATTTAAATAAATAATTTTCGGGCGACATTTCAGCTGTGAGAGGCGGCTCTCTCAGAGCCGCTCTCTCTGCAGCAGAAATGAATCGCCGGTTTAGGCCTTTTCAGAGGCTCGATGCTCTCGCTGGCAGCAACTCGCCCGTTTTGGGAATTTTGCTATCACAGGTAATCGAGCCTTTCTGAATACCGTGATAGCAACACCCAAATAACCGTCATTTTAAATGCCCTGGCGATAATTTTTATCAACCCTCTCTGAATGAGGCCCTATATGTTTCAGCCACACTTCCTGTGATTTGTATTATTTTATATCTGTGTATTTGCTCATTGTCATTCTCATTCACTTATTATGTTTTGTGATTCATTTAGTTTAGTGATTTATTAAATGTTAAGTTTTAACAGGTGTGCACCATTAATGTACTTTATTTGGATGCTCCACTGGATAATTGCCAGTGGATCCACTTAAGGTAATTTATAGTGCACTGTAAGCAGCACATAAGAATTTTTACAGACACAGTCCCTGCCCCGTAGAGCTTACAATCTATGTGTTTAGTGCCTGAGGCACAGGGAAATAAAATGACTTGTCCAAGGAGCTAACACCAGGAATTGAACCAGGTTCCCCTTTCTGTGTCTCAGTATCATTGTGTTCAGTCAGTGCCTTCACTCACTGAGCTGCTCCTCCACTTACTGAGCCACTCATTCACTCAGAGCTGCACCTTCACTCACTGAGCTGCTGCTTCACTCACTGAGCCTCCGCTTCACTCACTGAGTCGCTCCTTCACTCACTAAGCCACTCCTTCACTCACTGAGGCGCTCCTTTACGCATTGAGCCATTCCTTTACGCTTTGAGCCACTCCTTCACACTCTGAGCTGCTTCTTCACTCACTGAGTCGCTCTTTCACTCATTGAGTTGTTACTTCACTGACTGAGCCACTCCTTCACTCACCGAGTCTCACCTTCACTCACTGAGTCTCTCCTTCACTCACTGAGCCACTCCTTCTCTCACTGAGTTGCTCCTTCACTCACTGAGTCACTCCTTCACTCACTGAGCCGCTCCTTCACTCACTGAGCTGCTCCATCACTCACTGAGCTGCTCTTTCACTCACTAAGCCACTCCTTCACTCCCTGAGCTGCTCCATCACTCACTGAGCTGCTCTTTCACTCACTAAGCCATTCCTTCACTCACTGAGCCACTCCTTCACTCACTGAGCCATGCATTCATTCACTGAGTTGCTCCTTCAATTACTAAGCAAATCCTTCACTCACTGAGTCACTCCTTCACTCACTGAGCAACTCCTTCACTCACTGAGCAACTCCTTCACTCACGGAGCCGCTCATTCACTCACTGAGCCGCTCATTCACTCACTCCTTCACTCACTGAGCCACTCTTTCACTCACTGAGCCACTCCTTCACTCACTGAGCCCCTCATTCACTCACTGAGCCACTCCTTCACAATCTGAACAGTGCCTTCCCTCACTGAGCTGTACCTTCACACTCTGAGCCGCTCCTTCACTCACTGAGCCGCTCCTTCAGCTTTTATGTCTGTAAGATGCTTCTTAAATTGAAGTTTGTATAACATTATTGTTTTTTAAGATTGTTTTCTGTGTATTCATATTGTGATTCGAGATTGAGAAATGATAGAAAATATGCAATACAAAAATACTTTAAAAAAAACAATAGTTTAGATCTGTTTATGCCTCAGTGTTTTACATGCTGTATTTTAATCCCATAATGTGCAATATTGTTTATTTTTCTCTAATGAGTATACGTATCATTAGCAACTAAACATTGAAAGAAAAAAAGAAAATAGACAGAGAAAATGTAGAAAGGCAAATTAAGTGATGACGATAACTCAACAATGCCATAGGCACATACTGACTTTAATAATGGTAAGATACACTGTGTGTGTGTATATTCGGGAATATCCATGTATTCCCACCCCCATTGCGCTGTGCTATGGAATAATGACAGGAACTACTGTATTATAAGAAAATGTTTTCATGGAATTCTGCATTGAGTTATTCTATGCGTCAGCCAAGTTTATTTCTAGCCTGCTAGAACAAGTTGCAATGCTTACACCTTAACAATCATTAGACGTGAAGGAAACTCAACAAACCAGTTGGTATCAGTGGGGTAGGGCGTAAGATTACATCGTCAATGAGTTGCGGGACAGAAAAAGGTTTCAAAGGCATGAGGAAGTACAATAGAAACTGACTGAGATCGTGTGGATGTGACTGGGAAATTATTTGGAATCGAGCGTGAAAGAATAAAAGAGCTGTATTTATTCTTAAACTAAACGCCCGCCCAGAGTGCATGAACCTTTTTGGAAGAAAGTCATTTATGATAAAATAGTATAGGAACAAGCAGAGGTTCTGAAATATCTTTTTAGTTGGATCTTGTGGATACATCTTTAGCGATGCTCAATCCGGGGGCAAGGAGAGGACCACAACCATTGGGCAAACTTAAAAGCAGAGTAGAGGAGCTAAAAAATCCCTGGAGACAAAGCTCTCCCCTTGTCCTCGGTTACAATGAATCTGCTCGCCTTGCCACAGATGCGTTGCTGGAACAAGGAGAAGAAGGGTATCTCCAGGTGCTCAATGAAGAAAAGGAGCTGCCATTCCTATCAAGTTTGGACATTGACTTCATATGCAGCAGTGTCAACGTTAATAGAAAATCTGAGGACATTGAGCTGCCTGAAAAGGATAGCGATGGAGCTCACTCTGCATTTGGTGACCATTGCACTTCTGATCTAACATCTGGAACCTACTTCCCTCTAATGTCAGATATTGAAACACCCGTCCTGGAGCTGGGTTGGCCCGAAATTCCACAATCCACAAGCAGCATGAAAACTGAGGTGCAGGTTATTTTTCAAAGGAATAGATCCAACACCATTAAGGATTTGATAAGATCACTCATAAATAAGGCAAACAAGGTAAGTACTGATTTACACCTCAGAGGGACATACAACGCACTGTAGGGGTTGTTTATTTTATGCCTGCATCCAATCATATTATATCTGCAAAGTTTAATACGTACACTGAACGTTTTAACCTTTATGCTGAATAATTTTGTCAGTCTAGCACAAAATGGATTAATGGTATATTGTACCGCTTTACTTTTGTGGAGAGCGTTGATGATCATAATCAAAAGTCCCATAGTGTACCCATTAATATGTGATAGAAATGCCACAGAGTATCATATTTTGCATCAGTACTTATTTACAGGCAATGCTACATACATAATAATACATTCATATCCCATACTCGGCTTTAGAATACACATTTTCTTCATGTAGTCATTGCAGTCATACTGCACACTGTGTAATCATCATACTTTGTTGTGGTGCTGGAAAGTGCCTTATAGAATAGCACTGCTTAGTAAGTTTGGGCCAAAATGCGGCTTTAAGCTACAGATTTTAGCTAAACTAACTATCTTCATGGCGTTACCACCCGCAGACGTACGACTGCAGTGGTCCCGGCACCGGAAGATTAATACTGTGGTGGTCCCACTAGAAAGCTAGGATGGTGGCAGACTGGCTCCGATGCAGCGAACATTTGCTTCTCGGACCGCGGCTCCAGAGAGACTTACTACACCTGTATTGTTCACAAAAACCTATTGTAGTTTGTCTAATCAATTCTTATCAATTTTAATGTTCACTGCTAAATAAATAAAAAAACGGAGTGCAATATTGGCTGTTTGAAAGTTTCAAACTAAAACGTGTAATTACCCGGTTGCTGGAACGGCTGATCAATAAAAAAATCGGAATCAGGCACATGGCGCTAATAGTTATTTCAAATGATTTGCCTGATTCATGTGTTCTTCCTTATTTATGGTGAAACTCAGTGGCCCAGGAGGTTAATGAATCACGGGGGAATATTTTCTCTCTACATGATATCATATTTCACCATTGCTACGCATTGCTAGCTCCTCTGAGTAAAAGTGTTGACTGAAAAGTACAATCCGTGGGTTTTTCATTTCAAAACAGAGCAAACCGCTGCAGAGTGACACTTTTAGCACCCCGCATTGAGCAAGGAAAACAAATCGTCCCAATGTTGGGGGTTAGGTATCAGTCTGCAAAACTGGAGCACAATAAATTGCACCACGGCAAATGATCTTTAAGGGTTTTTTGCATTGATAAATCTGGTGCACTATTTTGCTCCTGTTGCCCTGGTTTTGAAACAATGAGTTGCGGTCAAAGAAAAGTCAGCGGCGCCTGAGACAGTGTCTGCCGACATCGCTCAGCAGGGGGTCCATGCTTCCAAATGGGACACTTCATAGCGTTAGTCCTCCGGTGCCACGACCACCGCTGTCACTTGACAGTGGGTGGCAGTGGCGCCAGAGACAGTTAGGTAACCTACATTTGTAGCCCCAGTTAGTCTGTGTTTCAAAACAAGGAATAGTTGTAATGAAGCACCATTGTCACATTCTTTGTCTCAAACGGGTCTGAAATCCTGTCTTTCCCCATTATCTCTTAGTATAAAATGCTTCCCTGCAGCCAGGGATTCTGGGTAATAACATGTGAATGAACACTCACAGTATATCGCTCTTTACTTTTTATTCATTTTAACACAAACCCTTATAAGCTTATGCCTGCCGTATTACACCGCAAGGTCAGCACAGCCCGGGAAATCCTGTAATAGTTTATGGATCAAAAGTGTACTAATGACAGTGATATGTTTAAGGGATTATATCTAAGTGACTGATGTTTTGTTCTTACTGTAATGGAGCTAATGGGAGGCAACGACGGTAGATAAGCATTTAGATACAGGCTCTAACTGTATTGCCATTATTAGAATGGGATCAGGACAATGCAATAGTATAGGAAGAAATAATACAGGGTGCCACATTTTAATAGAAACCCTCTTTATTAATGACTAGCTGATAAACCCGGCGTTGCCCGTGATTGCTGGGGCAGGGGGCGTGGAGAGGCGGGGAAGGGCAGGGAGGGGGGCAAAGGGCAGGGAGGGGGGCGAAGGGCAGGGAGGGGGGCGAAGGGGGCGAAGGGCAGGGAGGGGGGCGAAGGGCAGGGAGGGGGGCGAAGGGGCAAAGGGCAGGGAGGGGGGCGAGGGGGCAAAGGGCAGGGAGGGGGGCGAGGGGGCAAAGGGCAGGGAGGGGGGCGAGGGGGCAAAGGGCAGGGAGGGGGGCGAGAGGGCAAAGGGCAGGGAGGGGGGCGAGGGGGCAAAGGGCAGGGAGGGGGGCGAGGGGGCAAAGGGCAGGGAGGGGGGCGAGAGGGCAAAGGGCAGGGAGGAGGGCGAGGGGGGCGAAAGGCAGGGAGGGGGGCGAGGGGGGCGAAAGGCAGGGAGGGGGGCGAGGGGGCGAAGGGCAGGGAGAGAGGGGGCGAAGGGCAGGGAGAGAGGGGGCGAAGGGCAGGGAGGGTGCGGGCGAAGGGCAGGGAGGGTGCGGGCAAAGGGCAGGGAGGGTGGGGGCGAAGGGCAGGGAGGGTGGGGGCAAAGGGCAGGGAGGGTGGGGGTGAAGGGCAGGGAGGGTGGGGACGGGGGCGAAGGGCAGGGAGGGTGGGGACGGGGGCGAAGGGCAGGGTGGGTGGGGGCGAAGGGCAGGAAGGGTGGGGGCGAAGGGCAGGAAGGGTGGGGGCAAAAGGCAGGAAGGGTGGGGGCGAAGGGCAGGGAGGGTGGGGGCGAAGGGCAGGGAGGGTGGGGGCAAAGGGCAGGGAGGGTGGGGGCGAAGGGCAGGGAAGGTGGGGGCGAAGGGCAGGGAGGGTGGGGGCGAAGGCCAGGGAGGGTGGGGGGCGAAGGGCAGGGAGGGTGGGGGCGAAGGGCAGGGAGGGTGGGGGCGAAGGACAGGGAAGATGGGGGCGAAGGGCAGGGGGTGTGTGAGTGAAGGGCAGGGCCGGAGGGGGCGAAGGGCAGGGCTGGAGGGGGCGAAGGGCAGGGCCGCAGGGGGTGGGTGTGAAGGGCAGGGCCGGAGGGGGTGGGTGCGAAGGGCAGGGAGGGTGGGAGTGGGTGCGAAGGGCAGGGAGGGTGGGGGTGGGGGCGAAGGGCCTGGCCGGGGGGGGGTGAAGGGCCCGGCCAGGGGGTGAAGGGCTGGCCGGGGGGGGGTTAAGGGCCTGGCCGGGTCGGGTGAAGGGCAGGGCTGGGTGAAGGGCCAGGCCGGGGGGGGTGAAGCGCAGGGCCGGGTGAAGGGCCGGGACGGGGGGTGAAGCACCGGGCCGGGTGACGGGCCGGGGGGGGGGTGAAGGGCCGGGCCAGGGGGGGTGAAGGGCCGGGCCGGGGGGGGGGTGAAGGGCCGGGGGTGAAAGATCCCTTCCCCTGCGGTTACTTACCTCCTCGGGTTCCTCGGCGGTCTCCGTTCCCCCCGGCGAGGCAGAGCTGAGACGCTCAGGTGAGGAGGTGGTGTGGGCAGCCGGCCCGTACAGCTCCCGACTGAGAGAGCCGGAGCATCGCTCGTGGAGATGGTGAGCTGGGGGCACGGCCTCTAGGCCTGAAGGTGAGAGCGGCGAGAGCGTGCTCTGGGGGGGGGGGAGAGGGAGCACCGGGAGAGAGGGTGAGCACCGGGAGAGAGGGTGAGCACCGGGGGAGAGGGTGAGCACCGGGAGAGAGGGTGAGCACCGGGGGAGAGGGTGAGCACCGGGAGAGAGGGTGAGCACCGGGGGAGAGGGTGAGCACCGGGGGAGAGGGTGAGCACCGGGGGAGAGGGTGAGCACTGGGGGAGAGGGTGAGCACCGGGAGAGAGGGTGAGCACCGGGAGAGAGGGTGAGCACCGGGAGAGAGGGTGATGTTGAGGTCCTGCGGAGTGGTGATAGGGGGGGTTCCGTTGTTGCGGGCCAGCCGCCGGGAAGGGCGGGGGGGTCAAGGCCGGGCAGCCGTTAAGGAGGGTGGTGTGTGTGTGTGTGTGTGTGTGTGTGTGTTTGTGTGTGTGTGTCCTTTGGCCCGTCACTCCGCCTCAGGCCAATGAGAGGTGTGTGGGGGCAGGTGGCCCAAGGGAACAATGAGATTTCCCCTAGGGACACCGGACATCCAGACAGACAGGCAGGCAGGCAGGCAGGCAGGCAGGCATACAGTGCTTTCACTAATATAGTATAAGAAAGTCAAAGCAAAACTATTTCTCCTGGCAGGAAGATACCAGAGGTCTTGCCTATCAGGGGCACAGCGTTGAGCTGTTACGATAGTGGTCCAAGAAAATCTTTACCTAGAACATTTTAACATGGGGGGGGGGGTCCCCTTCTGTGGATAACCACTGGGAAACAGGGGGTCATTATTCATTTACCCCTGGAAATACTGCAACTACTTATTCAAATTGGTAAATATTGGCACCATACCCTATTTGGCATCTGTTTTGATGCCCCACTGCTTTTTGGGCCAGGCTAAATATACATGCATTTTATGTAAGGGACCTCCTTCTGTGGATAATCACTGTGAAAAGGTGGCCCAAAGTCATTAAACCTTTGAAACACTTCAGCTACTGTACAGAGACAACTGCCGGTTTTAGACCACTCGCCAAGGAAAATCTGTGGCCATCTCGCAGTAACTCGTGAGATGGTCCACAGAAGGCTGGGACTGCCCATCGGAGGGGACTGCTGAATGGAACAGGGGGAGATGATGAAGGGGGTGGGAGTTGATGATGAAGGGTGCTGGGGGAGATATGTTGTTTTGTGCATTTTTTGTATGTCTGTGGTCTCACCAAATAAACCCCATTTTATTCAACAATGTTGTCCTCTCTATCATGAATATGAACAAAAACAAACAACGTTCTTGTCTGACTAATGACAATTTGGAAGACATTTTGAAGATGTCTACTACAAATATGACCCCGGAATACAACAAGCTTGTTGCTGAAAAGAGGTGTAATACTGTACTTCTCATTAAGTTTTTGAGATGATTAAGAAATTTGTTAATTTGAATTAAAGTATTTTAAATGTAATTTGTTTCAAGTAAACATCGTAAATAAATGTATAATTTTGAATAATAAATGCTGTTTTACCCGTGCGGCCCAAATCTGTTTTCCTTGGACCATTTGGGCCCTTCTCAATTTACAAGTTGTGCAGGCCTGATCTGAGGGATACCACCCACCCAAAATACTGTGATATAGGTGGCTCAAAATCATATAATCCTCAGAAAATAACCTGATTTTCAATAAGACGCTTGGCGAATTAGAAGCTATCTTCAGCCTCGTGCTAACCGGTTACTAACTCCTGAATTCACACCCTAGTTATTGCTAATCAAATACTGTGAAACTTGCTATTTATAAGCATCCTCTACAAAACCCATTCCCAAACTCTAATAGGGCAGGAAAATTACTCTGTGGGAAAAGGGACTGCTCCCCTTTGTCTGGTATCACTGACAGTGTGTGTTCAACAAGAGTTTGCACAGACAGACCCACTCTCTCTCCCCTACCTTTATTGTGAGGAGTCGGGGTAAAGAAAAAACAGGACTGAAACTATATGCAGATATATATTATTTCCTTTGAAGGGCATGTTAGGTACGGGGTGGGGGGGGGGGGGGGCGGGGTTGTAAAGGCTAAATGTGCATGCTGAGATATTTTGGTTACATACAGTACTTCACTTTTTTTTGCCCTGCTGCAACATTTGACATAGTGACACAACTGGGACTATTTCAAACTCTACCGGCTGTGAAACCGGTTTATCAAAGAAAAAATCCAACTGCTTTTGGCCTTAATAAATATAGGGCTATTTTTTTTCATTGGTTTCATAGTTTATGTCTTTGCTTTTTCCTTTTCATCGCTTTCTTTCTATGGAGATAAACGCCATTGATAAATTATTGATTAGTAACAGGCTTGCCAACTTTTCAGTAATTGTCCCCCGTTAGCTCGCCCCAACCACCCGGGCACATTGATGCGATTTACATCATTACGCCCGACCCGCTTCCCTGCCATGCGTCACCATATTAACCCTTTGAGTACCACAGGATGTAGTACCTATGTCATGGGGACCGCCACTCGGGGCAGTGACCACGTCATGACAAGGGTAGGCCCGATAGGCCACTACTGCCGCACAAAGACCACTGACAATTTACTGGAGCAGGAGTAGACGACCCACTCCTCAAGGTCGACCAATAGGGCTTGTGTTAAAGGTATCCCTGCTTCACCACAGGTGGCTCTGAGCCACCTGTGCTGAAGCAGGGATGTCCTTAAAAATTGATCTGTTGTTGGCCTTGCGGATTGTAGTTGGCCACCCCTGTACCGGAGGAATAAGGCCACAGCTTTTATTAATAACACAACACCATGTATAACTCAACTCAGACTGGCCCATACCATGTCGAGAACCCCCCAGCGTTGCTGTGGCTCGTGATTCCCCTCCCCCCCCCGTTGTTGTAGGCCGACCAATATGCCAACCGTAAAGCATCACCCACCAAGGAGGACACCCTAAAACACCAGTGACCCGAGGCAGTCCGAACACCAATTACTAACTGGGCGATATGCCCAAACTTGATACTTATGATACATATGGGCCCAGATTGTACCATCCACAACCGGCCCACCCAGCTGTGACAAGCATAGAATAATTCCACTCTCCAACATCATTGTTTATTCCATACTGAATATATATATATATTTATATATATATATATATATATATATATATATATATTCAGTATGGAATAAACATATGCTTGTCACAGCTGGGTGGGCCGGTTGTGGATGGTACAATCTGGGCCCATATGTATCATATATATATAGATATATATATTCTTTTCTTTTTATATTTATCATTATCTTATATATGCCTCTATTTTTTATAAATATAAACCTAACATACATAATAGACACAAAAATAACAATGGCTAAAGGGGAAGGTGGGTGGATCACCTCGTCCTGAGGCCACGAGGTGAGTGGCCCCTTCTCTTCCTTCCATGCCCTAAGATTCCCCTGAAACTCCTACCCCTTCACACAATTAACCCACCTAATCCCAGTAGGTGCTGGCCCGCCCTGCCATGTTTCCCCAGACTCCGTTGCTAAAGGCTATTCTTCCTCAAATGTTCTGTTTTTTCCCGGTACGATCAGGTCTTGATTTCCCATGGAGTGCAGGACGCGATCTGCCCAGTGAGAAAATGGAGGAGCAGGACTCCTCTTCCATTTCACAGAAAATGGCCGCCGACATCACGTAACCGCGTGGTGCCAGCTAGACCATGGCACTCGGGTCCCAAAGGGTTAAATAGAAAACATTCACCCGAGAATATTCTATTTTTTTTTACTTTACAGCCCCTAATGGAATTCATTTCTTTACCTACTGTATGTAAATGCAGAATATTTATTTATTTATTTTATTTATAAAATATTTTACCAGGAAGTAATACATTGAGAGTTACCTCTCGTTTTCAAGTATGTCCTGGGCACAGAGTTAAGACAAATAATACATGATTACAAATACAGTTACATAAATGAACAGGGTATACATTATATACAAGACATTGCATGCACAGTTACAGATAATATATATTATGGGCGTATGAAACAGTTACAGACCAGATTAAAATGTGAGACAACCTTAGATTTGAAAGAACTTAAACCGGTAGGTTGTTCCAGTTTTGGGGTGCCCGGTAAGAGAAGGAGGAACGGCCGGATACTTTGTTGAGCCTTGGGACCATGAACAGTCTTTTGGAGTCTGATCTCAGATTATAAATGCTGCATGTGGTAGGGGTGAGGAGCTTGTTCAGGTAGCTGGGTAGCTTGCCCATAAAGAATTTAATGGCATGACAGGAAAGGTGAACTTTGCGCCTAGACTCGAGTGATGACCAATCTAGTTCTTTGAGCATTTCGCAGTTATGTGTGTTGTAGTTGCATTGGAGAACAAAACGACAAATTGAATTGTAGAGGGTGTCAAGTTTGCTAAGGTGGGTTTGAGGTGCCGAGCCATATACTATGTCTCCATAGTCAATAATTGGCATTAGCATCTGCTGTGCGATACGCTTTCTGACCAGGAGACTTAGGGAGGATATGTTCCTGTAAAGTACCCTTAGTTTAGTTTGGCATAGGTCTTGGTTGTCAGGGTATCAATGTGCATACCAAATGTTAAGTGGGAGTCAAATCATATGCCCAGGTATTTAAAACTAGTGACAGGGGTTAGGGTGGTGTTAGTGTTGGTTCTAATCTGGAGCTCAGTCGCTGGAAGCTTTAAAAATTTAGTCTTGGTCCCAAATACCATTGTTACAGTCTTGTCAGTGTTTAAAAACAGTTTGTTGTGGGACATCCAGTTTTCGAGTCTCAAAAAGTCAGACTGAAGTATGTGTTGAAGGTCAGAGAGGCTATGGCTGTGTGCATATAGGATTGTGTCATCTGCATACATGTGTATTGAGGCTTCCTTACAAGCTGTGGGAAGATCATTGATGAACACTGAGAAGAGTAGGGGCCCCAGAACAGAGCCTTTTGGGGCACCACAGGTGATATCCAGTGGGTTGGAGTTAGAGCCTGAGATGGACACATGTTGGGATCTGCCTGATAGGTAGGACTGAAACCAGTTTAAAGCATGCTTCCCTATTCCAGAGCTCTGGGGTTTGTTAAGCAGGATAGCATGATCAACAGTATCAAAAGCCTTTGCAAAATCTAGGAATACTGCACCAGTGAGTTGTCCCCGTTTCATTCCACACTGGATTTCATTGCAAACTTTTAGCAGGGTAGTTATGGTGGAGTATTTGGGGCGAAAGCCAGATTGGAATTGGCTAGGGAAATTTGTCTTGGTATAGTAATCGCTTAATTGGGAGTGGACACATTTTTCCATGACTTTGGATAGAATTGGGAGATGTGAGATTGGCCTGTAGTTTGAGACAGTGTTTTTGTCCCCACTTTTGAAGATTGGGACAACTCTGGCAGTTTTCCAGGTCTTACGGATGTGGCCTGGCGACAGGCTAGAGTTGACTATGGAAGCAATTGGTTTGGCAATGGCTGGGGCACCAAGTCGTAGGAACCTAGATTGTAGTAAGTCAGGTCCACATTGGCTGCTTAGTTTTAATTTGAGGAGCGCTTGTGTAATCTCCTCTTCGGATACTGGGCCAAATTGAAAGTTGCGGGCAGTATTGGGAGGGGGTGGGGCTATGTGGGTACTCCCAGTATGAGATTCAGGTTTGTGGTTTGGGCTGCGTTTCGCTAATAAGTTAGTGACACACCCTACAAAGTAATCATTGAATGCATTTGCAATGTCAGTGGGGTTTGTCAGAGTAATATCCCCCTTAGTGATATTACTTAGTTGTTGATGGTTAGAAGG
Source organism: Ascaphus truei (assembly GCF_040206685.1). Lineage (NCBI taxonomy): Eukaryota > Metazoa > Chordata > Amphibia > Anura > Ascaphidae > Ascaphus > Ascaphus truei. Next base: position 92,880 of record NW_027456795.1, on the reverse strand, counting down.
CTGGAAAATATTGTTGATAACCTTCCAGAAGTTAGCTGGGTTTGATGTATTTTGGTGGAGATTGTCAGCGTAATATTGTGCTTTTGCATGCCTTGTTTGCCTTGTGCACATGTTCCGCAGGCATCTGTAGTGATTGAGATCCTTGGTAGTGCCAGTTCTTTTTTAGCTTTTCCACAAGGTATAGGAAGGAGATAGGCGTAGATAGAGCACAGCTCCAAACATCCTGTGGTAAATATCCAGGAAAACAAACCAGGCCACTCCACTTGGAGTGGCCTGGTTTGTTTTCCTGGATATTTACCACAGGATGTTTGGAGCTGTTCTCTATCTACGCCTCTCTCCTTCCTGTATCTACATCAGATGGATTGCATGCTGAAGATTTTGTGAGTGCCCCTTGGACAGTACAGGTAAAGTGCCACAGTTCCTTATTCAAATCCTGTCTCCCATGGACATTGTTTCTCTTCAATACTATTACTGATTGGGTGGTTATATTGTGTACATCACTGTGGATGTCTAAGCCGACTCCACCAGTCACATTCCCCTTCAGTTGTGTTATATTCATTTGGGGGGGCACTCCACTACCACTGGACTACCAATTATGGATTTATGATGTTCTTACCATATGTATACGGAACCTGGTTCAATTATTGAGCACCACATTCACCACGTTTTTTCCACAAGATATCCCTGAACTGGTAGAGTGCTATAAGGTCAGTTGTAACCCATATAATATAAAAATAAAGTGTTTTTATCCCTCTGTTACAGGTCATTGCAGTCGTGATGGATCTTTTTACGGATGTAGAAATGTTATGTGATCTCATAGAGGCATCAAGCAAAAGAAAAGTTCCTGTTTACGTCTTAATTGATGAAAAAAACCTTGTGTACTTTATAGAAATGTATGAAAAATTGGGTTTCAACAAGGTTCATTTCACAGTAAGTCTTTACTATCATATATTATTATTTTCTTAGTCTGATATTGTTATATCGCAGGCTCCAAATGTATTAGTTGTGCTGTATTTTGTGGCTAAAAATTGAACTTAGGCTTTTTTCTTCATTTAATTTAAACACACCATATCTCTTTATAATGAGCGTTTCCATATGTAGAATATAAACAGACACTATGTGAGTAAAAACGGGACAAAAACCCTCCACCATACAGTTTACAGGAGGGCACCTGGCATGCGGGTTACGTTCTAAGGGCCCGCCGCAAAGTGAAAATCGTCGGAAAGGGGAACCGGCGATTTTCGGCGTGTGTGCATGCGCAAACCGGTAATTCCCCCTTCTGCACATGCGCACCTTCGGCTACCACCCGTTCTGAGCATGCGCAACCACAGACACCCCGTTCTGTGCATGCGCAGACATGGCGGCCCCCTTCTCGGTACCGCCGTATCGGCGGATCACCGAGAAGCGGTTCCTTGCTGTACATCAAACATTTGCATGTCATTTCCCAGAATCCCTGGCAGCAGTGGAAGCACTGTATGCTGAGAGATAATGGGGGAAGACAGGGTTGCAGACCTGTCTGAGACGTGTGAATGTGTTCACTGGATATAAAAACAGCGTTGCTTCAGAATATTCCAACATATCCCACCAAAGGGAACAATGAAAACTGCTACCTCTGTATCTGATTCATTTGGAACACTCCGATATAGCTACAAAATGACCCCATTTGTGCAGACCTGTCTAGAAGAAAACATAGATCAGGGTTCAGGAGTCACTGTAGCCAGCATACAGGGCAAATCTTTCCATTCAAAATCCTACAAAATCAGTTGTGTAGTAATGGATAAGACTTACTGTATTTTGGTTTCTTCCCCCCTCACTCTTTATGTCCATTTTAATGATTTTATTAAGCTTCCTTGGGTTGCTATATCAACTATTTAGGAAGCAACAGTGATTCCTCTTGTGATATAGGCGGCCATATCGTGAGCCCGGGGGAAGCAGGATCGTCGCCGATCGATAATTGCCGTAGATGTATATATATGCTTATATCAAAAGAGGAATCGCTGTTGCATATATATATACGCAAATATCTCAATATCTCAAATATCTCAATATCGCGGGAAGCGGCTGAGTCATCTAATTATTTGCATATATTAAGAATTAAATCTGGGATAACTTTTGTAAAACGACATGTAGTTTTCATAGGTAATTTTGGGAAGCCTTTAATGCTTTTTACGGTTACCATTGATCTGCAGGTGTAGCACATGGCATTGTTCTCACAGATAACACAACATATCCTGTTATAACACAGAATATCACCGTTTCCATATATATATGCTGCATGTATTAGTACAAGAAACAAGCAAACAAAAAAACAGGCAAGAGCCAATGCCCCATTTAAAATCACAAAAACTATGTACAGTATAGTGTTACATGAAGTATCACAGAGTACAAACAGAGCAGCCCCTCGACTCTATCTATACTCGAGAGAAGGAGTGGCTCAGTGAGTAAAGACACTGAGATTGCTGCAGGGGAGCCTGGTTCAATTCCTGGTGTCGGCTCCTTGTGACCTTGGGCAAGTCACTTTATCTCCCTGTGCCTCAGGCACCAAAAACATAGATTGTAAGCTGGGCAGGGACCTGTGCCTGCAAAATGTCTCTGTAAAGCGCTGCGTACAATTAGCAGCATTATACAAGAACATGCTATTATTATTACTGTATATTGGTGGCTTATGTAAACATTTCCTGGTTCAGCCCATGGGATTGCTCCAGTTGGCACTGGTCTCTAAACACAAACACAGATGTAGCTTTCATTGCCCCTTCTGGCTTGTTATGGTGGGCTTGTTCTCTTTATATGTACTGTATGCAGTGAGCTACATTGATCCCTCTGGTGCGATCTGTTGGGATATATCATATTCTGCACCATCACTGTTACTGAATCCTATGGAAACGGTGATAATCTGTGTTATAACAGGATATGATGTGTTATCTGTGAGAACAATGCCATGTGCTACACCTGCAGATCAATGGTAACCGTAAAAAGCATTAAAGGCTTCCCAAAATTACCTATGAAAACTACATGTCGTTTTACAAAAGTTATCCCAGATTTAATTCTTAATATATGCAAATAATTAGACGACTCAGCCGCTTCCCGCGATATTGAGATATTTGCGTTATTCAACTGAATGTAAAAATGTACGGCTGATTTATACCTAGCTGACTCTATAATATGTTTCAAAGGCAAACGTTTTTAAAAATTTCATAGGTTCAGATTATTTTGTTTGGTATGGCATAGCAATTTTAAATTCTAGTAGTATAACTGCTGACGACGTGTACATTTGTTGTAGGTTTTTAAACATTTCATTGGACCAACGTAAACAATTTATTTCAAATGACGTATGGAGTCTTTGAAACCTCACAGGTCTCCTCTTCACGTATACATCAGTTTGTCAATGCAAATACAGGCGTTGATAAGGTTGCCAGGTGGCTTCTCTAAAAATACTGGACAGAATGGTGAAAGGTGCGATGCCCTCGAGAGACACACACAACTCTCACGGCTACATGCTGTTTCCTCTCCTTGCCCCTACTCCCAGGCTCCTCACACCTCCTCCTGATTGGCTGCTGCTGGGTAAGGCCTCGTTCAGGGTGCTGGCTTCGGAGGGAGGGCGTGCTGCCGTGCGTGCTGCCGTGAGAAACAAAGTATTCAATTTGAATACTGGTTGTCAGGGTAGCAACCGCCCTGTCTCCGAGGCCAGGAGTTGAAGCTGACTACAGTTTCAATAAACGAAAATTTTGTTTTTTGGAGCTGCAGCAGCGTCACTGGGACCTAGGCAGCCAATGAAATCATTCTTCAGAATGATTTCATGACTGCAACCTCGATACTTACCCAGCTGTGTGTAACCCCGCCCCCTCCCCGCCCCCTCCCCAACGCTGAAAAGTCTGCTGGGGGATAAACACAGATCGCCCAGCAGACTGCCGCACTGCCTCCCTCACGCCCTCCCTCCGAGTCCTGCAGCTGGCACCCTGAACGAGGCCTAATGCAGCCAATCAGGACAGAGGAAGCTGCCCAGCCCCCTAACAATAGCCCTGCTCTCTCCCTGCTCGGGGAAATCTCACAGCCCCCTAAGCCAGTAAGGTCACTGTGTCCAGAGAGGTAATACCGGTCACATACATGTCCTGTATTACCTCTAAATTAGTACTGGGCAGAGTGTCCAAATACAGGACAGTCCGGTTCAATACTGGACACCTGGAAACCCTAGCCGTTGATGTTTTGAATCATTTTTAAGATTCAGACCAACACGACAGAACAAATAGGAGAGGTTTTATTGTTAATATTCCTGCACATCTTTTGTGGATCAAATAAAACTAAAGGTGCAGCTCCCATGTGACTCAGAGAGTAAGAGAGTTCTGTTTAGTGTACTAATTAAACCACACCCTCTGTATGGTGAGAATACGTCTGCAGACCTTGCCTAAGGCTACATATGCATTTCTATTTTCCAATCTTTTCACAATCACATTGTCTCCGACACCCGATCTCCTTTGCTATGTCTTTGTTGCCAAGTCGAAGGAGCCAAACATTTGGGAGGTATTAATGAAAGGGCTAGAAATACTGATGACACCAGCAATGCTGTGCATACTGTCACATTATTTTGCTTCAAGGGAATTTAGAAAGTTAACTCGCTACTGATTTTAAAATGACGGCAATTGGGGCAAAATGTGACGCAATTGCCCTAAAGGTGCAGTCTCTCCTAGGACCAAAAGGAAACAACGGAAGTGACCTGTTTCAGGGGATAAATGTGGGTGATGAACACCTATAATATTTTAACGTTTATTATGTAAACATGACACCAAATAAGTTATGGTGTGTAAAACAAAAGTGACAACCATGTAAACATGGTGAACTGAGACTTGGGAGGGGTTTATTTTCCCTAACTGCGCCTTATTGACTGATATTTGCATGTGCTTGCACAGGCAGTGCCCCTTTCCCTCTCTATCATTCTCAGTATTCCCGCAGATACAGTGTGGGCTGAAGTTTGAGTAAGCACTGGATTGACAAACACTCTCACATTCAGAAGTCCAAAAGAAAATAAATTCTTCTTTATTTACAATGAAACTAAATGCTTGCTCTAGGTATTATTCTTTATTGCAAACTAACAAGGATTGTACATTTAAACACAATGCCATACAAATACCCCCAGAATTGTGGGTTTACTGGCTCTGCACGTCTGAAACCCAGGCTGTGCTGTGTAATACAGCAGGCATAAGTTTATAGGGGTCCGTGTTAAAGTGGACCAGAAGTATAAGGTGTCACACTGTGAGTGCTCAGTTGCATGACATTACCCAGAATCCCTTGCTGCAGTGGAGGCATTGTATGCTCATAAATAATGGGGCAAAGTAGGTTTTTTGAGCTGAGACATGTACTGTAAATGTGCTTACAATGCGGTATTTTCATTGGTCAAAAAATTCAGCAAATTATCATCTCAACTTGAATGTTTCATGTATTTTCAAAATGTCTCTGGTGAGAGCACATGCAAAATAAGTCTTCGGTTCTCTTCTAATTGAACCATTGTCGGAATTGCTATATCCACTTTCAATGAATGCAAATCATGTGCAAATTAAGCAATGATCATGAAATTAATAAACTGTTGGTCTGTAATTTATACAGTGGTGGGAATTCTCCAACACCAGTGGGTAGTCAAGATGGAAATGTAAAATTATTCAATAATGATTCAATAATGATTCAATGATGTATTACATCACATTACATGCTTGCCAAACTCGTAGAATGTTTTTGAAGAATGGTTAAAAAAAAAAAAACAGTACATTTTTCCATTTCCCAAACATTTCTAATCCCAACATGTACAAATTTTAAGGTGGGAGGTGTGGTTTATGCAGCTTTTCCCTTTGGTGCCACTCCTCCTACACTTTATTAGTGCAATCCCTGTTGGTTTAAAAAAAAAAAAAAAAACATTTTGAAAACTACTCAAAGTGAGTGATGTCATCAGACTTCAAGCAAAAGTTTGGCTGTGTCAGGTTCTTTAGAAAGTAGGAGGAAACATTATTTGAATGAAAAGGCGGCTCAATGCGTAAAGTGGTTGGTTCCAATCCCGGTGTCAGTTCCTTGCGACCTTGGGCAAGTCACTTTACCTCTCTGTGCTTCAGAATCCATAAAATAGATTGTAAGCTCTACGGGACAGGGACTATTCCTGCAAAAATTCTAAGTATGGTGCTGTTGTGTACTCGGCAAGCGCCATACAAGAAAAATGTATTATTATTATCAATTAACCTCTAAACCATCCTGCTGCTGTTAAAGCATCTTTCTGCATTGATTGTTATTGTAATGACTTTAAGAGATCTCTTGTTGCCCTTTCCGCCACTGTTTTAATTTTTTTAATCCGCTGCTCCGATTGGGAGATATTTGAATTTAAAATATTAAGTGTCAGGGGGTCAAAATGGAGCTCTGCCCAGTGGCAAGTACAGACTGTAGATACTATGGCAATTGGAAATTGGGAAAATCGTGATTTTCTTTAACACTTAAATATTTTCAAAAGAGCTGGACATGCTCAGGGCACAAGATACTGACATTAGAGGAGATAAACTCATATAGGTTTCTGGTGAAATGTCTCCTTTTGAGGCCCATAATAAAGATTTGTATGTGCAAGCTTCGGTGGAGCAAATCAGACATCAGCTCTACATATTTCCAAAGTAATTTTAAAATGATTTAAAAATACTTATGGTATCGGGGGAAAAGAAAGTGTCAATCACCAAGATGTTTTAAACATGTCACTGCCATTGGCTCATCTTAGCTCTATGAGGGACAGCACCTTCAAGGAATCCCAAAGGAGTCTCTGTAGCTCTTTCAGGATATCCATGAAACGTTGTACAGATGTAGCAGGACTTAACAACTTTGGGGTCACAACACCCAAAGGATTAACGCAGCACGGTGTGTCATGCGTCTCAATGGGATCCCCCGCTGCATTAATCCTTCGGTGCACTGACCCCGAAGCTGTTTAATCCTGCCCAATCTGTACGACCTTTGAAGGACAGCAGACACTGTCCTGGGGGCCGGAAGGCTTACTACTTCTTTACACAGCAATGTATTTGTCTTGGTAAATAGTTCCAGAAAAGCTATTGGAAGTAATTTTGACTCCCACATATTGACACTATGCCACTGTCATAGTTCTTTACATTTCTCACACTTGTTGACGTTTTTTCTTTTCTTTTAGCATTTGATCATCCGTACAGTGACAGGAGACACATACTGTACTAAATCAGGAAAGAAATTCTCTGGTCAGTTTCTGGAGAAGTTTCTGATGATTGACTGTGAGCAGGTTATTGCCGGTTCCTACAGGTAAGATGGTACAAAACATGAGTAGCCCGTGATATTGGGACTTGAGTTGGAAGTCACAATGAATAGAGATGGGAAATGATGCAACGCAAGTAAAACGTTTGCACAATCCCAACCTTTACGGTTCGGTGCAAAAAGTTCACTTTGATTCAAAAGTTTTCAACAAGTTCACTTAATGCTAGAAGCCAACGTGCATTGCATGTTTGATTCATGTCAATTACTTTCGCTTTTAAATGCTAACTTAAAAAAAAAAAAAAAAAACGTTAAAGTTGCAAGACCTCTATTTTGCCATTTAAAAAAAAAAACGTTTGATTGAAATTGCCCTAAAGGCATTTTAGTCGTAGAATAGTGCGTTACTGGCACCTTTACCTGCTAGGACAGGGGTGGCCAACTCCAGTCTTCAAGGGCCACCAACAGGTCAGGTTTTAAGGATATCCCTGCTTCAGCACAGGTGGCTCACTCAGTGAGATCACTAACGGCTGTTGTTTTGCATGAATACCTGTTAAACTGAGAAATACGAATGGACGTTACCTATTTACATAACGTCACGCTGGTAACCCAGATTTACCGGATCTCTGTGGATCTTTCCCAACACGTTAGTAGCGGATTCTGCAGGAGTTGCCCAATACTCTCTACCTGGGACAAAGAATTGGGCTGAGTACTGCAGATAAACATGCTGTTTTTCATAGAGTATTATCAATGTTAAAACTGATAAGACTGAAGTGCACACGTTAATGTTTGCAGACAGATGTCCTGGTTCATGAGGTTACAAATGAATAATGTATAGTTTACAAGAAAGGTTACTATAGCCGCAATCAGAGGTAGACACATTTTATTTCATTTCATTTGTTAAGTTACAAACAGGTGACTAATGAATGGGCTTTGAAGCCGTCTGCCTTGTGATGGAGAAGTTTAGTCTCTCATTCATTAGAAAGGGGCAAAGCAGCAAATGGGATTAAACGTACTTTGAATAATAATAATATATGTTCATGTTTAGCACTGCTAGTTGTATGCAGCGCTTTACAGAGACATTTTTGCAGGCACAGGACCCTGCCCTGTGGAGCTTACAATCTATGTTTTTGGTGCCTGAGGCACAGGAAGATAAAGTGACTTGCCCAGCCAAGGTCACAAGGAGCCGACACCAGGAATTGAACCAGGCTCCCCTGCTTCAAGCTCTCAGTGCCAGTCAGTGTTGTTACTCACTGAGCCACTCCCTCTCTTTTAAAGGCAGAAAACCACACTGCTCACATGAAACAATACAAACATTGTATTTCGTTAATACCCGTTCAAAGGCAAAGTCCCATGCAAAGTCAGGGCAAACAAATACTACTATATTTATCACGGGAAAGGATTTGCATTGAAATCAATGGGATTTTCCCTTTGATAAATATAGTGGGATTTTTCGCACTGGTTTTCAGGTATGTAGTCCAATTAGAAACTGCTTGTTGAGACTGGATCCCTAATTTTGAATATAAACAAACCGTTTCTGACGTACCAGGACCCAAAACAACAGCCTGAATATGAATTCAGAGCAAATAACCTGGTGTCTCCCTCCCCTCTCCCAGTCTCTCTTTCCCTTCCCTCTCCCAGTCTCTCTTATTCCCTCCTCTCTCTCTCACCCTCCTCTCTCTCTCTCTCTATCTCACCCTCCTCTCTCTCTCTCTCTCTCTCTCTCTCTCTCTCTCTCTCTCTCTCTCTCACCCACTACACTCCTCCTCTCTCCCTCTCTCCACTCTCTCCATCCCCTTACTCTCCCCCTTCTCTATTTCACTCCCCCACCTTTCTCACACTCTCAGGTTCCCCACCTTATTCCTCCATTCTCACTCTCACCCTCCTCACTCTCTCTCACTCCCCACCGTATTCCTCCATTCTCTCACCTCTCTCTCCCACGCCTCTCTCTCTCTCACCCGCCTCTCTCTCTCTCTCTCTCTCTCTCTCTCTCTATCTCTATCTCACCCTCCTCTCTCTCTCTCTCTCTCTCTCTCTCTCTCTCTCTCTCTCTCTCTCTCTCTCCTCTCTCTCTCTCTCTCTCTCTCTCTCTCACACACTCCTCTCTCCCCTCTCTCCACTCTCTCCATCCCCTTACTCTCCCCCTTCTCTATTTCACTCCCCCACCTTCTCACTCTCTCATTCCCCACCTTATTCCTCCATTCTCACTCTCACCCTCCTCACTCTCTCTCACTCCCCACCTTATTCCTCCATTCTCTCACCTCTCTCACCCTCCTCTCTCTCTCTCACCCGCCTCTCTCTCTCTCTCTCTCTCTCTCTCTATCTCACCCTCCTCTCTCTCTCTCTCTCTCTCTCTCTCTCTCTCTCTCTCTCTCCTCTCTCTCTCTCTCTCTCTCTCTCTCTCTCTCTCTCTCTCTGTCTCTCTCTCTCACACACACTCCTCTCTCCCCTCTCTCCACTCTCTCCATCCCCTTACTCTCCCCCTTCTCTATTTCACTCCCCCACCTTTCTCACTCTCTCATTCCCCACCTTATTCCTCCATTCTCACTCTCACCCTCCTCACTCTCTCTCACTCCCCACCTTATTCCTCCATTCTCTCACCTCTCTCACCCTCCTCTCTCTCTCTCTCACCCGCCTCTCTCTCTCTCACTCTCCTATCTCTCTCTCACCCTCCTATCTCTCACCCTCCTCTCTCTCTCACCCTCTTCTCTCTCACCCTCCTCTCATCCTCCTCTCTCTCTCTCTCACCCTCATCTCTCTCTCACCCTCCTATCTCTCTCTTACCCTCCTCTATCTGTCACCCTCCTCTCTCTCACCCTCCTCCTCTCTCTCTCTCTCACCCTCCTCTCTCTCTCTCTCTCTCTCTCTCACCCTCCTATCTCTCTCTTACCTTCCTCTATCTGTCACCCTCCTCTCTCTCTCTCACCCTCTTCTCTCTCTCACCCTCCTCTCTCTCTCACCCTCCTCTCTCTCTCTCTCTCACCCTCCTCTCTCTCTTCTCTCTCTCTCTTCATATCCCCTCTCTCTCTCCCCCTCCTCTCTCTCTCACCCTCCTCTCTCTCTCACCCTCCTCTCTCTCTCACCCTCCTCTCTCTCTCTCTCTCTCACCCTCCTATCTCTCTCTTACCTTCCTCTATCTGTCACCCTCCTCTCTCTCTCTCACCCTCTTCTCTCTCTCACCCTCCTCTCTCTCTCACCCTCTTCTCTCTCTCTCTCTCTCTCTCTCTCTCTCTCACCCTCCTCTCTCTCTCACCCTCCTCTCTCTCTCACCCTCCTCTCTCTCTTCTCTCTCTCTCTCTCTCATATCCCCTCTCTCTCCCCCTCCTCTCTCTCTCACCCTCCTCTCTCTCTCACCCTCCTCTCTCTCTCACCCTCCTCTCTCCCTCACCCTCCTCTCTCTCACCCTCCTCTCTCTCACCCTCCTCTCTCTCTCTCTCTCTCTCTCTCATATCCCCCCCCCTCTCTCTCTCTCTCTCTCTCTGTCTCTCTCTCTCTCACTCTCACCCTCCTCTCTCTCCCCCCTCCTCTCTCTCTCTCCCCCCCTCTCTCTATCTCATATCCTCCGACCTCTCTCTCTGTCTCTCACCGTCTTCTCTCTCTCACCCTCCTCTCTCTCTCTATCTCACCCCTCCTCTCTCTCTCACCCTCCTCTCTCTCTCTATCTCACCCTCCTCTCTCTCTCACCCCTCCTCTCTCTCTCTCACTCTCACCCTCCTCTCTCTCTCTCACTCTAACCCTCTCTCTCTCTCTATCTCTCACCCTCGTCTCTCTCACCCAACCCCTCTCTCCCTCCCCCCTTACTCTCTCTCACGCTCCCCTCTCTCTCTCTCCCTCCTCTCTCTCTCTCTCACCCTCTCTCTCTCACCCTCCTCTCTCTCTCTCTCTCTCTCTCTCACCCTCCTCTCTCTCTCTCTCTCTCACCCTCCTCTCTCTCTCTCTCTCCTCTCTCTCCTCTCTCTCTCTCACCCTCCTCTCTCTCTTTCCCTCCCTCTCTCTCTCACCCTCCTCTCTTCTCTCTCTCTCTCTCTCTCATATCCTCTCTCTCTCTCTCTCACCCTCCTCTCTCTCCCCCTCCTCTCTCTCTCTCTCACCCTCCTCTCTCTCTCACCCTCCTCTCTCTCTCACCCTCCTCTCTCTCACCCTCCTCTCTCTCTCTCTCTCTCTCTCTCTCACTCTCACCCTTCTCTCTCTCTCCCCCCCCCTCTCTCTCTCTCATATCCTCCGACCTCTCTCTCTCTCACGTCATCTCTCTCACTCTCCTCTCTCTCTATCTCACCCTCCTCTCTCTCTATCTCACCCTCCTCTCTCTCTCACCCTCCTCTCTCTCTATCTCACCCTCCTCTCTCTCTATCTCTCTCACCCTCTCTCTCTCACCCTCCTCTCTCTCACCCTCCTCTCTCTCTCTCAACCTCCTCTCTCTCTCTCTCTCTCTCACCCCTCCTCTCTCTCTCTCTTTCTCTCTCACTCTCCTCTCTCTCTCACTCTCCTCTCTCTCTCACCATCCTCTCTCTATCACCCTCCTCTCTCTCGCCCTCCCTCTCCCTCTCTCTCTCCCTCTCTCACCCTCCTCTCTCTCACCCTCCTCTCTCTCACCCTCCTCTCTCTCTCCCTCTCTCTCCCCCTCCTCCTCTCGCTCTCATATCCTCTCTCTCTCTCTCTCTCTCTCTCTCTCTCTCTCTCTCTCTCTCTCTCTCCCCCCTCTCTCTCTCTCTCATATCCTCCGACCTCTCTCTCTCTCACCCTCCTCTCTCTCTCTCTATCTCACCCTCCTCTCTCTCTCACCCTCCTCTCTCTCACCTTCCTCTCTCTCTCTCTCCCCCCCCTCTCCTTTCTCTCACTCTCACCCTCCTCTATCACTACCTCTCACCCTCCTCTCTCTCACCCTTCCCTCTCCCCCCCTTACTCTCTCACCCCCCTCTCTCTCCCCCTCCTCTCTCTCTCTCACCCTCTCTCTCTCACCCTCCTCTCTCTCTCTCTCTCTCTCTCTCTTTCTCACCCTCCTCTCTCTCTCTCACCCTCCTCTCTCTCTCTCTCTTTCTCTCTAACTCTCCTCTCTCTCTCCCCATCCTCTCTCTCCCTCTCCCTCTCTCTCTCCCTCTCTCCCCCCTCCTCTCTCTCTTACCCTCCTCTCTCTCTCCCCCTCCTCTGTCTCACCCCCTTTTCTCTCTCTCTCCTCACCCTCCTTTCTCTCTCCCTCTCTCTCTCTCTCTCTCTCTCTCTCTCTAACTCCTTAAAGATGAGATAAGATTGAGAGAGGAGGGTGAGAGAGAGAAGAGGGTGAGAGAGATTGAAGTGCATACACTAATGTTTGCAGACAGATGTCCTGGTTCATCAGGTTACAAATGAATGTATAGTTTACAAGAAAGGTTACTATAGCCGCAATAAGAGGTAGACACATTTTATTTCATTTCATGTCAGGGCATCAAACACTACCATATTTATCACAGAAAATGAATTGCATTGAAATCAATGGATTTTTCACTTTGATAAATATAGTGAGATTTTTCACTTTGATAAATACAGTGGAATATTTCACTTTGGATACATATAGTGGGATTTTTCGCACTGGTTTTTCAGTATCTAGTCCCATTACTAGGGTGACCAGATTTTCAAAATGAAAAACCGGGACACAATAAAAAATTATTTAAAAAACAAATTACATCACGTGACGCACCCCGTTGCCATGACAACGAGACACTGACGTCAGGCGGTGACATGTTGCCATGACAATGTGGCATCACGTGATGCCTCGGCACCATAATGCATCCCGTTGGTGGGTGCTGCAGTGTTTGTCTGTGTGTATAGGCGGTGGGCCCTGGTTTGTGTGTATATAAATAATGAAGACATTAATTAAAATAATTAACAAATTTAAATTAAATAAATAATTAATTGACATAAATTAAAATTAAATAATTTTTTTTAGGTATTAATTAAAATTAAGACTTTTAAAAATGTGACCTTCCTGACCTTACACTTTGCAAAATAGGGTCTCTTGCTCTCCTCATGCAGTCAGTGGCATCACTGCCATGCAGGGCCGCAGACAGCTTTCCTGGGGCCCAGGAAGAATGTTTTCACCGGGGCCCTCAACCCACGTTTCGGCGGCCTTGCGAGAACCCCCCCTTCTCACACACCTCCTCACTCTCACCCCACCTCACACTCCCAGTCACCCATTCCTTCCCCCCCCTCTCACCCATTCCTCCTCCCTCTCTCTTACATCCCCATCCCTATGTATTTTTCTCTCCTCCCCACACTCAACCTCCCTCCCCAATATACGTGTACACACAGTGACACAGACACACACACACACACACACACACACACACACACACACACACACACACAACACAGTGACAAACACACACAGACCCCCTCCTCATACTTCCCCCTCCTCTCCTCATACCTGCCCCCTCATACTTCCCCCTCTCCTTATACCTCCCCCTCTTCTCATCCCCTCATACCTCCCCCATATACCTCCTCTACTCATACGTCTCCCTCCCAATCCTTTCCTCATACCTACCCTCTCCTCCCTCCTTATATCTCCCCTCCTCATACCTTCCCCATCCCTCCTCATACCTTCCCCATCCCTCCTCATACCTGCCTCATATCTGCCCCACCCTGCCCCTCCCCTCCCTCCTCATACCTGCACCTCCCCTCCCCATACCTGCCCCTCCCCTTCCCATACCTTCCCCTCCCCATACCTTCCCCTAGCTCCTCATATCTCTCCCTCTTCATACCTTCTCCTCCCTCTCTTCATACCTTATCCTCCCCCTCCTCATACCTTCTCCTCCATCTCTTCATACCTTATCCTCCCCCTCCTCATACCTTCTCCTCCCTCTCTTCATACCTTCTCCTCCCCCTCCTCATACCTTCTCCTCCCCCTCCTCTTACCTTCCCCTCCCCCTCCTACCTTCCCCCCCTCCTCATACCTTCCCCTCCTCATACCTTCCCCACCCCTCCTCATACCTTCCCCTCCTCATACCGTCCCCTCCCCCTCCTCATACCTCCCCCTCCTCATACCTTCCCCTCAGCTCCTCCATAGACACACACACAGACAGACAGGAGACACACACATAGACAAGAGACACACACTGTCATGGTAACTTGTGATAGGATATAATATACACCAAATAACGGGGTTGAACTGAACACGACTTAGATAATAAAGAGACTTTATTCCTTAGATAGGTGAACACACAAGATAATACAAATAACAGGCAAGAAATAACACTTACTTAGGGATTGGGATGAAGTAATCAGGAAACAGGATTAGCAATTCATACAGCAATCAGGCATCAAGTTGTTGGTAAAATTGAAGACTCTGAGCATAGGATTTACACTGGTTTATATGTAATTCCAGTCCTATACCTTGTCATTGAGTGCAGATCATTGGAGAACAATTAGCTGCACCCAATCTCTAACGTGGGAACATTGATAGATCATGCTCCCCAGCTAGTTGGCACATGCGTACTTCTGGCCCTGGGGTCTCATTTCTTTAGCCCCCACAAAAGTCAGGGCGCCTACATGTCTACCAGACCTGGATCTGGTCAGGAAACCCGTTGTCTGTAAGTGTGAATTATAGCACTTACAGACCACTCAAGCCCCGCATTTCTCCGCCCTAATGTATACAGCCAGAGTGGCTGAGCCTTTGATCAGGGGGTCTGTTTTAGACAATGGGTGGCCCCCCTGAGCATTTACATTAAACAGAGTCAGAAACCTTTGCGGGCTTTTATCCCCGCTTCGAAATACAATACAGTTTTTAATATCAAGGTATATTAAAATAATCTGTTCGGCTGGGCCGAGCGGGCTGAAACTTGCCAGACCCTCATGCCGGAGGTGACTCTTCATGGTGGCCAAGTTTCAGCTCGCTGCGACTCACCGGGCCGGAAGATACAAAAAACACAGTTTAAAAACCCTTTTTGAACATGAGGCTTTTTTCCCCCATGCAAGCCAATGGCAGAAATCCAAAATTTGCAATTACCCTGACCCCGTTCTGTTGCCCCGAGAGGGTTGGTATTTGCCATGCAATCCTGCCGGAACTAGGACTACATGGTGGCCGAATCTCAGCCCTCTAGGTTGGACAGAACCGGAGTTATGGGCTCTGGGTTTCTGCTCATTCGCACTTAGTCGTTTTTACGCGCTGCTCTTCCCACCGCCATTGGAGTCAATGGTGCGATCCTCGTGGCGTGCGCAACCCTTTACGGGGGTCCTTAATCCTCGAACCCGGTGGTGGTCGAGTGTGGGGGTTCCTAGGATCTAGGGGCAAAAAGAATTTAAATCCTGGGTGCCCTAGAACCTAAGTTTCCCACGTCAATTGTGTTTGAACTTGACCTAGTGTGATCAAAGCCCTTTTTCAGAGATTGTGTCCGCTTTTGCG
>NW_027456795.1:35087-77076 GCF_040206685.1 Ascaphus truei | reverse complement strand
AACGGGTACACGAGTCGCCAGATGCTCCGGCGCGCGTGCAGCCATGACCACTGGGGCCGTAGCCATTTTCTCCCTCACTCTCTCCCTCCCTCCCACATTCTCTCACTCCCCCCTCCCTCTCATCTCCCTCCTCTCTCTCTCTCCCTCCCCACCTCATTGCCCCTCTCTCTCAGGCTGAGTCCCCGCTGGCGCTGAGCTTGCTGAGCTCGCTGACCTTGGCGCAGTTACATGCATATAAATATATTAACTTGTGCATTTATTAAATATTCATTTGATTTGGCATTTCACACTTGTTGCTACTTTTCCTATAGTCAGAGCGTGCTGGAACTATTAGCTTTGTTGGTTATTATGTATGAGGATCTTGGGTCCTTCTTATGTTCCTTTGCACCCTGCATTAGCTATACTGGTTTTTTCTATCTGACCGTGAGTGCTGTCTATCATTTCTGTTCTTATATATATTTATATGCATGTTCCCGTTCACGCGGTGCTTTAGTACACACATTTTTAAAACTTTCCCGCTTGCTCGATAGCCCGCAATGCGCCACCTCCCTCCTCCCCCCCGTGCGCCCGACCGCAAGTTGCAGGACACCCAGTGCTCATGCTCTAAGCATGAGCGCGCTCAGCGCCAGCGGGGACTCAGCCTTACTCTCCTTAAAGATGAGATAAGACTGAAGTGCACATGCTAATGTTTGCAGGCAGATGTCCTGGTTCATAAGGTTACAAATGAATAATGTATAGTTTACAAGAAAGGTTACTATAGCTGCAATCAGAGGTACAGTAGTTAGACACATTTTATTTCATTTGTTAAGTTACAAACAGGTGACTGATGAATGGGCTTTGAAGCCGTCTTCCTTGTGATGGAGAAGTTTATTCTCGCGTTCATTAGAAAGGGGCATGTAGAGGGAGAGGGGGGTTGGCCCGGTATTAAAGGGGCTGCACCCCATATGGCCACCCCCTGACATCACCAGGGAGGCAAGGGGTTAACTGGACTGTGGTCCAGGAATGTGGCTTACACCTTGTCATGTCAGGAAAATCTATGTTCCCCTGTTCCCATGTTTCATTATAATCCTGTATTTTAAAAATGTTGTAAAGTGCATTTCTGTATCTCTGGTTCTGGAGGTCGCAGAGAGTTGAAATTTGGCCAATATGTTGAGTCACTGTAGGTATTAAAAACTGGCAAATTTCGACCCACTGGGCCCACCATAATGGAACGTATTAATATGTGAAGATATTAAAGTGTATATGGTATTTTGGATCAGCTCTGAAAATGCAGACTCCATCTGCTATGCTAATAGGTCAGGAAGGGCAGGCGGATGATTTAGCATAAGCCCTGTGATCAAAAGTTAACTGCCCTGATTGTTTACACTAGGAACCAAGTACTGATCAAAAGACTCTGCCACTCTAACTGTTTACTTGAGGGCGGAGAACCATCAAACTGGAGTGGTTTGTAAGTGTTATATCTACACCTACAAACAATGAAGATCCTGCCAGATACTTCATCTGGTAGACTGGTCGTTGCCCCTGATTTAATTATGGGGCTACAGAAATAAGACCCTCAGAGTCCCAGTACCCATGGGCTAACTAGCTGGGGGGTATGGGTTAAACTGTGTTTCCACGTTAGGGATTGGATACAGATAATTGTTCACCAATAGTCTGTATTCAATGTTAAGAATAGGGTTACTAAGATATATAAACTGTGTCAACCCTACAGTTTTTGTGGTTCTTCTGATCTCATCTTGATTGTCACCGGATTGCTGGAGAATTGCTAGCTGATACTTCTCCATTCCCCAACCCTGAGTAAGTGTTACCTTCTTGCCTGTTAATTGTACTATATTGCTGTGTTCACCTTTTTAAGGAATAAATATATTTTATTATATCTAAGCCTCGTTCAGTTCAACCCAGATATTTGGTGTTCCTTATATCTTGTCATAAGTTACTGTGACAGGGCAAAGCAGCGAATGGGATTAAACATAGTTTAAAGGCAGAAAATCACACTGCTCAAATGAAAAAATTGTATTTCTTAATACCCTTTGGGGGTGAAGTCCCCTGCAAGGTCAGGGCAACAAACACTACCATATTTATCACGGGAAAGGAATTGCACTGAAATCAATGGGATTTTTCCCTTTGATAAATATAGTGGGATTTTTCGCACTGGTTTTTCAGTATGTAGTCCAATTAGAAACTGCTAGACTTGATCCCTAATTTGAATATAAACAAACCGTTTCTGACGTACCAGGACCCAAAACAACAGCCTGAATATGAATTCAAATAACCTGGTATCAGCTCCTCAGGGCAGTCAGTCACTCCCCCTCCCCATGTCTCTTATCTCCCCCTCTCCCAGACTCTCTTATTCCCTCCTGCTCTCCCTTATTCCCCCTCTCCCAGTCTCTCTTATTCCCTCCTCTCCAGCTCTCTCTTATTCCCTCCCTCTTATTCCTTTCCCTTTTTCTCTCTCAACCCTTGTCTTTCACTATCTCTCCCCTCTCTCCTTCCTTCTCTCTCTCACTATCCTGCTCCTCTTTCTCACTCTCTCCCTACCTCATTCAATCATTCTCTTACTCTTCCTCTCTCCCCTCTCTCCTCTTCCCTCTCTCTCTGCATATCCCTCGCCCCCTTCCCCCTCCCTCTCCCTCCCTCCCTCCCCCTACCCTGCAAAGTCAGGGCAACAAATACTACCATTATGACCACAGAAAAGGAATTGCATTGAAATCAATGGGATTTTCCCGAATTGTGACTAAGTATTCCCTTTAGTGAATGTGCAAAAAAGAAGTGCAAGTGAGATCAATCCACAATTTTAAGGTTACTCGTGAAAAAAAAAAAATTGCATGCAAATGTCAACCCGAATGCAGTGCTGCTCTACACAGAGACTTACCCAGAAGTGTCTAATCATAAAATCCAAACCAAACAGGAGTGCAAATGTACTCAGACTATATAAGAGACAAAAGAGAAACAGTGCAATATGTTTCACACAGGGTAATAAAAAATAAATAAAAAGTTGGGTCCATGCACTCAGAAGAGCAGAAATCTTGGATTTTTCTTGATGAAAGATCCCTGATGTGTACATTTCAGGGTATATACACATGACAAAAATATATAGTGCAATATGTAGTAGCGCTATAAAGATGTGGGGCAAAGAGCAAAAAAAGCTATGACTGGAGAATAAGGTTGCATCGCAATATGATGTAGCTAGGTGATACGGTGAGAGCATTAGTATAGTTGAATAGATCTCCAGGCACTGCAAGCTATATTTTCAATATACGATAGTGTTTCTTTTACATATAGAAAAAAAAACGTTTCAGCCGTAAAGGCCTTCATCAGGGTGAGAGGTGTGCATTACATTAACTTGTTGAAAACTTTTGATGGACTGTATGAACACTGCATTTGAAGTTAGCCACCCAGATTCGGATCTCAGTGTCCGCTTCTGTGTCCTTGGGCAAGTCACTTTATCCCTCTGTGCCTCAGCCACAAAACTTAGCTATATCCAGAAAAGGGTTCAATTTTGTGGCTGAAGGAGTGGCTCCGTGAGTAAAGGCACTAACTTTGAAAACAATGACACTGGCTTTGAAGTAGCCTCTCTCGCATCCTGTCTCTCTCCTTCCCTATCTCTCACTATCTCCCACCTCCTTTCTCTTGCTCTTCCCCTCTCTCCTCCTTTAGCTCTACCCCTTCTCTCACTCTGCCCCCCCCTCTCTTTTTCCCCTCTCTATCTCCTGAAAGATCCCTGATATGTACATTTCAGGATATATACACATGACAAAAATATATAGTGCAATATGTAGTAGCTCTATAAAGATGTGGGGCAAAGAGATCGGGGGGGGGGGGGGGGAGGTGGAAGACCCACTCACATGGTACAGATGGTATTCAAGTGTTTATGGATTTAATCCAAAAATGAAATGATGAGATGGGATTCCCGGGAGATTCTCCTCCATAGTAAACAAATCAATTGTGTCTCTCCGAATAGTTTTATTAAAGAGAAGCAAACATAGTATAAAACAGTTTTTGGATTTCTGCTTCTGTAAGTGCTCTGACCCTACTTTTTATTATGTATGATTTATTTTGTATTACCCTGTTTGAAACATATTGCGCTATTTCTCTTTTCTTATCTTTTGTCTCTGGTTATATATCCCGAGTATATTCTCGCTCGTTTTTGGGTTTGGGTAGTTCCTTCAGAAACTGCTTGTTGAGACTTGATCCCTAATTTTAATATAAACTAACCCTTTCTGACGTACCAGTGTCCAAAACAACAGGATTACATTTGAATAACTGCAAGAAATTGTCATAGAAACAACAGAATATAAACAAAAAGACACTCATGTAGCTTTGGGAATGTTTTGACAGATGGAAAAAAAGCTATGACTAGAGAATAAGGTTGCATAGCAATATGAAGTAGCTAGGTGATACGGCC
Source organism: Ascaphus truei (assembly GCF_040206685.1). Classification (NCBI taxonomy): domain Eukaryota; kingdom Metazoa; phylum Chordata; class Amphibia; order Anura; family Ascaphidae; genus Ascaphus; species Ascaphus truei. The sequence goes on along the minus strand of NW_027456795.1, from coordinate 72,671 downwards.
TCTCTCGCATTCTGTCTCTCTCCTTCCCTATCTCTCACTATCTCCCACCTCCATTCTCTTGCTCTTCCCTCTCTCTCCTCCTCTAACTCTACCCCTTCTCTCACTCTGCCCCCTCTCTCTTTTTCCCCCCTCTCTCTCTCCTTCCCCTCTCTCTCTCACTCTCCCTCGGCTCTATCTCAGCCCTCTCTTTCCTCTCTCCCCTACTCTATCTCATTTCCCCCCTCTCTCTTTTTCGCCTCTCTCTCCTTCCCCCTTCTCTCTCTCACCCCACTTCTCTCTCACTCTCCCCTCCTCCTCTGCCGGGTCCGGGCCCCATGTCCCTGTGCTATCCCCCAGTCGGCGGGCCTGCAGCTCCTTCTGACCTTGGACAAGTCACTTTATCTCCCTGTTCCTCATGAACCAAAGTGAGATTGTTTGATTTTTTCAGGGATGGAATTTATTGTACGTTACTTGTATATGTTTATATAATTCTGAATACACTCAGCCTATTTCGTATTCCAAAATATTACCCTGCTGTGTTTATTCAATTCTATGAGGCCTATTGATTAGACTTTGATATTACCAATGCACAATCATCGTAAAATGGAATATAATTTGACATTCTAAAAACGTGCACTATATTCCTTAAGAATTATCTATGGTGCAAAAAATGGCACACTGCATTTGCATGCATGATTAATGAATATTGTATGCAATATCGCTTGGAAAGTCATAGCCGAAAATCTTGCTGAGATGTGCCCATTTGAGCTGTTGGAGGCGAGAGAGGGATGTGTCCTTATTTCTTAGTCTACTAGATATATCAACGTCCAAGGGCTGAAATCAGTCTAAAAACCAGTAAGACTGTCCTAATGTCACTGAGACTCTCAGAAACTCAGTGACAGTTGACAGGTCCCTTATTTCTCCCACACTCCCCCTCTATCGCTATCACACATGTCTCTCTCGCTTTCCCACTCTCCCTCCCTCCTCTTTTTCAGTCCCTCACCCCTCTCCCCTTCTCTCTTATTCACCCCTCTCCCCTTCTCTCTTATTCCCTCCATCTCTCTCTTATTCTTCCCCCTCTTTCTCTCCCCCTCCTCTCTTCCCCCTCTCCCTCCCCTAATCCTTCCCCCATTCTCATGTCTCTCTCTCCCCTCCCTCTCTCTCTCCTGCCATCTCTCACTCCACCCCCTCTTCCCATCTCTGTCTCACTCTCTCTCCCCCACTCTCTTACTCTCGTTACCCCCTCTCCTCTCTCTTCCCCACTCTCTTACTCTCATTACCTCTCCCTCTTCCCCCAGTTCTTTCCTCCTGTCTCACTCTCACACACTCCACTCTCTCGCCCGCTCACCTGTTTTACATGTATATATGTATTCTCTTTGTTTCAGTTACAATTGGCTTTCAAGTCATGTCCACAGCAACATGGTGACATACTTCAAAGGAAGAATAGTTGAAGATTTCGAGAGAGAATTCCGATGCTTATATGCAGATTCACAAATACCTCACTACTTCAGTGACCTGGAAAATGGAAGTAATAATTCATTTGTACAAAATCTCTCACGGAACAGATGGTTGGCAACAAAATCTCCCCAACTACCTCCACCAGTTCCTGAACGCTCCATACCCTCTGACAGTAATTCTAGTTCTGGTAGTCAATCAAGTGTTCAGACATCTCCTTTTACTAAAAACCAGGCATTAACTGTTATTAACAAAGATAAGTATGTCAGCAAACCAGCAATTGTAGAGAGGAATAAACCAGGTGTAGATATATTCAATGATCAACGGAGGCAGTCAGATCCTAACACAGGGCTAAATAATTTTTCGAGTATGCAGAAATCTCTGTTATCACAGTCCACGCCTGTCCTCAATGGCAAGCACGTCACACAAACCTCTTCTCATCATAAATTAAGATTAGGGGACATTTTTGAGAATAAGCCTCAGCAACAAGAAAACGAGACCTCTTACAGAATGAAAGGAGATGCACCTCTAAATAAGGCTTTGGATTGTGCTGTTTCAGAAGATAAGGAGGATACTTCAACAGATGAGAAATATGGGGATAAAAAGAGCAAAAGAATGACACTTGGCCATAGTAAACTAGAACTTATCACAAAGTATAACAAAATGCATGGCAACAAGGTCTACAGCCGATTTAGGCCATGATGGCGTTATTGTTGGCCAGAATTACTAAGTGGTACCTGCCGTTTTGCTGAAGATATCACTGTTCACTTGTATGAAGATGGAGTGGGGATAACTGCTTGTGCCACGTATAAGATAAACATACATTAATAGTATGTATTGAACACAGAAAACTATAGAGTGCTGTGGCATCAAAATAATTCACAAGATCACTGCAAATGTCCTATCCAGTGGTAAAAGTGGGTTTAAAAAAAGTAATAGTTCCAGGGCATACATTATATATTTATTAAAAATTGTGGAAAAGCTATTTTATTCAAATTTCCGAAAGATGTAGACCTATACAATATGTAAACGTAGAAAGTAGAAAAGGAGAGAAGCTTGCTAAAATAAATCCATTATTCTATCAAAAGAAAATGGAACTATACATTTGTCAAGAAAGTAGCGTTACTCAAAAAGTAGTTTATTATATACCTAGCAACATTACTATTAGACTGCTGTCTCTGGTGTTATTACTATATGTAAAGCATAAGAACAGCTATGATTCGCTTCTGAAAATTTCAAACAACAAACTGAAATGTCCTGGTGTTGTCAAAGTTAAGGGCATCGATTAAAAAGAAGTTATAATAACACTTTTGGCTTTTTGCAGATGAATTTGTTAGAATCCCATTCACAGTGACCCTCTCTTTCTATTTATGAGGGAAACTTTGTTAATGTTTGCTGAAAATATCCCCCTTTTTTTTCTCCTTTCTCCATGAAAAATGTTCCTTTGACCCAATACAATATGAAACAATTTACCACATTCTCCCTCAAAACCTCACTGGCTAATGGGATCCTATTGCATCAATTTATCTTGAGAAAAAACACATTAAAGGCACTACGTGTCATGTATATTTCATACTCGGCGCTAGTAGAGCTTCAAACAATTAAGGTTTTTACATTTTGTATATGATTTTCAGCATAGCTGTGGCTACCAGTGTTCATTTAGTGTGGATATGCAGATGTAGCCACTGTTATTGAACCCACTGGCTCGCTCACGCAAGTGACATAGCACCAACCCACTCCAGTAAGGCTGATTCAAAACAATGGCCACAATCCCCGCTGGTGCGTTGCGTACAGTAGAGTATGTCCCGCTGCAGCACACCGCAGTTGCAATAACCTTGACACATCAGTACCTAAAGATATATTACTGTATCCCACAAATGTCTTGTCTGAAACAATAAATTAAATTACCATGTTCTTTGTAAAAAGGTGAAGCAGACACAAAGGTGTGTTTGCAGAGTAGAAATCCTTTATCATGAGCACGGAATCAATACGAGTAAATAGCCAGCTTTGTCCTTTGTGTGCAAAACAATCAAGAGTACTCTTCCCTGGTCAAGAGAAAGGAATTGCATTCAGGGCGCTATACTTCTATCTTTTGCAAAGAGCAGTTACACTACGTCACTCATACCACTAGCATACTCAACCCCCCACCCAACCATCTCATCTTCTGTAATGCTCCTCTTTATTTCTCATGCATAATGTTTCTCATTTACCTGGGCCTATGATCTGAGTTTCAATCTCTAGCAAAATAATTTGCACAGATAATGTTTACAACTGTTTTGGTTCATTGCTCCCCCACCCTGCCTCTTGTATCCCTGAAATATGTATGTATGTATTGTGATATCTCCCTCACAGAGTAGGATCTTATGTCCCAGATTTAAGGCAGGAAACGTAGTATTTCTCTATACAAGGACAAACAATACACTAACAGGCCCACCATCCCTTTAAGGACAAAATAAATCATAAAATAAACTCCTACTCCTCTTTGGAGACTAACTATACATTCAGCTTCAATCCTTACTACCTGGATGGACAGCTAAGCTGGTTACCACCCAAACAGGTACTATTATAGCTGAACATATATAGTCTCTGAACACAGCAATAAAGTGTTTCGCTTATCTGTTACTCCAGGGTTTGGAGCAGACGTCCCCGCTTCAGTGCGGCCTCAGGTCCTTCCTTCTTAGGGGAGCTCAGCCCCACGAGAGCTCAGAGAATCTCTCCTCTGTACTGTAGTGCCGACGGTTATTCTAAAACAAACCAGTGGCAATTACCAAAAAGACCCAGGTACATGCTGGGTACATGCTGCAACATTTCAGTGACATTTCTGCAGAGACTAATGGCCCATTGGATTAACAGCAGGGGTCCCTGGCAGTCCCATTCAAACTGAATGGGACTGCCAGGGACCCCTGCTGTGTTAATATGATGGGCCATTAGCCTCTGCAGAAATGTCACTGAAATGTACCCAGCATGTACCTGGCTAGTTTAAGCCAAGTTTTAGAATACTCATTGGCTCGTCTGTAAATCCAATATTAAGGACAGGACATCTCCGCTTCAGCACAGCCTCTCGTCCTTCCTTCATCCTTGGATTAACAACCCAGGCAGTCCCAGCGACCACCGCCCAGCGGGCTTAGGGGACTATGCCAGCTTTCCTTGCTGGGGAGAACTCTTCTCTGTCCCCCTTCTCTGGGAACAGCAGTCAGTCCCTCTCCTTGTGTATAGTCACTTCCTGACTTTTAAAACTCCATGAGCCATCAAGAGTTCAGCCTGCTCAATTAGCCAACAGCTGCTGCTGGCTTCTCTAGGGAGATTAACTCTCTGTGCATTGGAAAGTCCAATAGCTGCCCTATTCCAGCACCTAGAGGACAGTGATGGTATCACAGTATGTATGTATATCTTTATTTATATAGTGCCAAAAGTGTACTTAGCACTTCACAAAGAATACAGTACAGGGAATAATAATAATACAATAAGCACAGCAAAATCAGACAATAGGAAAGGAAATCCCGGCCCCGAAGAACTTACAATCTAAGTGGTATGTTGGGAAACTTATAGAGATAGCAGGTGAGTGAATAAGTGCTGTAGATGACAGTACTTGGCCACAATGTTTGGTAGGAGACAGTAGCCATGAGTGCAGACTACTGGGATGTGTGATTTTTGAGGCGAGTTTTAAGGTTAGTCTGTATTATATTAGATAGGTTAACACCATTAGCAGGGGAAGAGGTGGCAGGGATACGTGGGTGAGAGCAGTTGTGTATATGGCTGGGTCCAGAATTAGGATCAGGAGAGGAGAGATATCAACAGCAGCAGGACAGAGTAGTTAGAGGGTGTGAATAGAGGATTTGTGTGGGTCTTTTTAAAAGAGGTTGTTGGGAGAGAGTTGTATAATTAATGGTGCAGTGCAGGCATAGGTGGAGGGCAGGAGAGATGAAGAAATGTGGATAGGAGGGGAGTGGGGAAGTTGGAGAGAACAGAAATGTTTACAAAGGAGTGAGGAAACAGTAAACAGAAAAATCAATAGAGAGGGCATAGTTAGATGCAGGAGGAGAGACTTCCCAGGAATTGGAGGATAGGAAGAGTACAAATTATCAGAGCATTTAGAAAGTTAAGTTCTCACAGTTGCAGAGTTGTTATTGTAGTGCAGAGTCCAGATCTTCTTGTAGTCTTCACTTCCAATTCTAACTCCAGTATTAACTCCACAGCCACTTTATATGTGACACTTAAGATGTTCCACAGCCCAATATGAATATTAATATTAGGCCATCCCTTACTGGTTCAGACTGGCCAAGAATCTCAAACAAACACACGGTCTCGTCTTACCCAGAATCCTCTTAGGGTAAACTCCAGGGGTTCCAGATATATATATATATATATACACACACACTACATATATATATATATATATATATATATATTTGTAGTTTTTCCGAGCTTATTCATGCTAATGTGCTTAGAACATTGCAGTATTAGTGTGAATATTACCATTTTCTGTTTTACATATACAGGCATACCCCGCTTTACGTACACTCGCAAGTATGTACATTTCTTTTTAGTTGCACCATACCCCTGTGTACGTACGCATGCTTCGCGAGTACGGACACCAGGGGGTTGCGTGCGCATGCGGCGGTGGCGTGCGCAGCTCAACAATCCCGCAACCTCCTTCATGCTTGTCCCAATGGTGCGTTCGATCTCCCCGTTCCCTCTGCCCTCCCCTCCCATCTGTCTCTGTTTCCCCTGCACTCCCGCTCCATAAATCAGCAGCTAATCCAGTGATTCCGCCCGCACTAACTGCAGCTCCTGGCTCTGCTTCCTCCGCTCTCCTCCTCCCCCCTCCTCCTCCCCCCTCCTCCCTCCTCCCTCCTCCCTCCTCCCTCCTGTCTGCTGCGAAACTTTGTATGTGATGTGAACTACGGAGCTACGGAGCAACAGTGAGGGGGAGGAGAAGATCTTCTGCTGCAATCTGTGTGTGTGTGTGTGTGTGTGTGTGTGTGTGTGTGTGTGTGTGTGTGTGTGACAGAGTGACAGAGTGACAGTGTGTGACTGAGTGACTGACTGTGTGTGATTGAGTGACTGACTGTGTGTGAGTGAGTTACAGTGTGTGTGTGACTGAGTGACAGTGTGTGTGACAGTGTGTGTGTGTGCGTGTGCGTGTGTGTGTGACTGAGTAACAGTGTGTGACTGTGTGACTGAGTGACAGTGTGTGACTGTGTGACTGAGTGACAGTGTGTGACTGAGTGACACTGAGTGACATTGTGTGACTGAGTGACAGTGTGTGACAGAGTGACAGTGTGTGACTGAGAGTGACAGTGTGTGACTGAGAGTGACTGTGTGTGACTGAGAGTGACTGTGTGTGACTGAGTGACTGTGTGTGACTGAGTGACACTGAGTGACAGTGTGTGACTGAGTGACTGTGTCAGACTGTGTGTGTGTGTGTGTGACTGAGTGCGTGTGTGTGAGTGACTAAGTGCGTGTGTGTGTGTGTGACTGAGTGCGTGCGTGTGTGTGACTGAATGTGTGTGTGTGTGTGACTGAATGTGTGTGTGTGTGTGTGTGAGTGCGTGAGAGAGAGTGCGTGACTGACAGAGAGAGTGCGTGACTGACAGAGAGAGAGAGTGCGTGACTGAGTGAGTGAGAGAGACTGAGTGAGTGAGAGAGAGAGACTGACTGACTGAGTGAGTGAGAGACTGAGTGAGTGAGAGAGAGAGAGACTGAGTGAGAGAGAGAGTGACTGAGTGAGACAGAGAGACTGCAAGAAGGAGGGAGAGACTGCGAGAAGGAGAGAGCTGCTATACAGTACTGACCCGCGTGCGCGCCTCTCACCTCCTTGCTTGCTCCCATTCATTTTATTTGAATAAAGCCTACTGTATTTATTTTGGTTACAAATGCATTATTTACATCAGTTATGCACATATATGATGTTTGTAGTACAGTACATGCATTGTAAAGTGGAAAAAAAGGTAGTGCTTCACTTTAAGTACATTTTCACTTTACATACATGCTCCGGTCCCATTGCGTATGTTAAAGCGGGGTATGCCTGTACTCGTTTTTCTTTTCAGTTGCTTTTTATTCATACATACTGTGCACACTTCTTTTTGTGTCCTTTTTTTTTATGTAGACCATGGAGTTGCCTAAGGCAGGAACCAGAAACCATGGAGTGAGTATTTATAAATGCTAACTGGCACTACTTAATTTAACAAAGCTCAGGAGGATGGAAGTGTCTGGGCTGGACCTGGACTATTTCCGCCATAGGAATAAATGCAGCAATTGCAGCCATTTTAAATAACGACAACATACATAAACTGTGTGCTGAAAACTTACTTTGATAATGCAAATTTTGTTTGTATTTGTTTATTTTTTGACTGCTCTTTTTATAAATATTGCAGTTTTATTAAAGTTTGAAAAGTAATCCTCCCATTGAAAGTGTATTTTGTCCTATAATCTTGTATTCTGTCCTTTGGTTATTTAAGGAGACACAGTAGTGGTACCGTGTCAGATTGCAAAAAGATCTACTTTAATAAACTTTGTGACAAAGCTCTTTGGAAAATATTTCAGAAAGATGTATGCTGTAAAATAGAAAGGAGTGAGACTGTGTGTGCGTGTGTGTGTGTGTGTGTGTATGCATGTATGTATTGTATGTCTTTATTTATATAGCGCCAAAAGTGTACTCAGCGCTTCACAAAGAATACAGTACAGGGAATTTTAAAAATACAATAAGTGCAGCAAAAATCCGACAATGGGAAAGGAAATCCCTGCCCTGAAGAGCTTACAATCTAAGAGGTTTGAGGGGAAACCTACAGAGACAGCAGGTGAGGGAATAAGTGCTGTAGATGGGTGTTAAATGAAAAGGTTAACACCATTTAAAGGGGAAGAGATGGCAGGGAGGCGTAGGTGAGATCCCCAGCAGCAGGAAGGAGTAGATAGAGGGTATGAATAGAGGATTTGTGTGGGTGTTTTTAATTGAGGGGTAAAGAAGATGGAGATATATGAATAGAGTTGGAGACATGAGCTGGTAGAAAGAAATGTGTATTTTGAAAAGAAGCGAGGTCATAGCAAATATAAATAGTAGCAGCATCATGGCAGCAGTAGTTTAGTGCTGAGATGTGTGGTCTGGGATAGAAAATGTCCACCTTTCCAGCGTAGTTCCAGGATTGAGGGTCAGTAGGTGGTCTGTAGTCCCCTTGTTTCCCTCCTGTTGAGCTCCCTGTTAAACTCGACCATGCCACTTAAAACTGGGCCACTTTGAATCTTGGGCTGCTTTTCACGTGTAGCCCCCCTTTGGGATTACTATTTCACTTAATGGGTTAAATGTGTGGGCTCACTTGGGTTTGTTCCTTTCCCATCATGTGATGTAGGATGACTATGTTGAAGGGGGATAGCCACTGCTTTGTATGTCTTGTGACCAGTAATGTCACCATAGAGAGATAGAAGAGTATATGCAGTATATAGTAGCTCCAGCCAATGTTCTAGAAACAGATTCTAACAGGGGTCCTCACCGTGAGCCCTTTAAATAGGTTTGTGTGTATAGCTAAGTGTACTAAGAATAATCCTGTCACCATTTGTAATATTCAGTTAGCAAACATGCCCTTTAAGTAAGAGATAATAGTTAGAATCCAAGATTGTTCTCATTATTGAAAAATAGGGAGCATGTATTTGCAAAGGAGTTCTCCAAATAGTAACTCCGGATCGAATGTTTGGTTCAGCCCTACTGGAAGGTACCTAATTCAATCCTGATCACATACAGTAGGTATGGAAGGAGTAAACAGTACATAGTACAGCTCAACCCCGTTATAGCGTGATCCGCTATAACACAAATCCTTTTATAACGCGGTATTAACGTGGCTCCCATTTTTACAATTAAAAAAAACTAGCTGATATACCCGGCGTTGCCCGGAGGCAGGGAGGGGGGGCTTGAAAGGCAGGGGGGCGTGAAAGGCAGGGGGGGGCGTGAAAGGCAGGGGGGGGGCGTGAAAGGCAGGGGGGGCGTGAAAGGCAGAGGGGGGCGTGAAAGGCAGGGGGGGCGTCAAAGGCAGGGGGGGTGTCAAAGGCAGGGGGGGGGGTGTCAAAGGCAGGGGGGGGGGCATCAAAGGCAGGGGGGGCACCAAAGGCAGGGGGGTGTCAAAGGCAGGGGGGGCATCAAAGGCAGGTAGGGGGGCATCAAAGGCAGGGGGGGCGTCAAAGGCAAGGGGGGCATCAAAGGCAAGGGGGGCGTCAAAGGCAAGGGGGGCGTCAAAGGCAGGGGTGGCGTCAAAGGCAGGGGGCGCGTCAAAGGCAGGGGGGGCGTCAAAGGCAGGGGGGGCATCAAAGGCAGGGGGGCATCAAAGGCGGGGGGGGCGTCAAAGGCGGGGGGGGCGTCAAAGGCGGGGGGGGCGTCAAAGGCAGGGGGTGTCAAAGGCAGGGGGGGCATCAAAGGCAGGGGGGCATCAAAGGCAGGGGGGGCGTCAAAGGCAGGGGGCGTCAAAGGCAGGGAGCGTGTCAAAGGCAGGGGGGGCTGTCAAAGGCAGGGGGGGATCAATGGCGGGGTGGCGTCAAAGGCAGGGGAGGCGTCAAAGGCAGGGGGGGGGGCATCAAAGGCAGAGGGGGGTCAAAGGCAGGGGGGCGGCAAAGGCAGGAGGGGGGTGTCAAAGGCATGGATTCCTCCCCTGCATTTCCTCACCTGCCAGCATGCCGCGCTCCTCGGGCTGCCACTGGTTGTCTCCCCCTTCTTGGCCTCCGCCGACTCCCGGTGGCACAAATGAGGTATTAACTCCCTGCTGCCCTCCTCCTGCTCCTCGAGGATGTTGAGCCGTAGAGAGCGTGCTCTGGGAGGTGGGGGGGAAGTGGGAGAGTGGGAGAGCGACACACATGCGACACACACGCGACACCTACCTCTACTTCTGGCCACCGCCATCTTCTCACTCGGCGCCGCGAGGGAGGAAGGGGGTCCTTCCGGGCGCCGCCATCTTAGGCACCACGAGGCAGCTGCAGCCTGCCTGGCCACTGCCTGTTCCCCCGCCGGGGAGGAAGGTGAGTGGAGCGCCGGGAGGGAGGTGAGTGGAGCACCGGGAGGGAGGTGAGTGGAGCGCCGGGAGGGAGGGAGGTGAGTGGAGCGCCGGGAGGGAGGTGAGTGGAGCGCCGGGAGGGAGAGATAAGCGCCGGGGAGGGAGAGAGAGATGAGTGCCGGGGAGGGAGAGAGAGATGGGCGCCGGGGAGGGAGAGAGAGATGAGCGCCGGGGAGGGAGAGAGAGGTGAGCGCCGGGGAGGGAGAGAGAGGTGAGCGCCGGGGAGGGAGAGGTGAGCGGAGTGCCAGGGAGGGAGAGGTGAGCGCCGGGGAGGGAGAGAGAGGTGAGCGCTGGGGAGGGAGAGAGAGGTGAGCGCCGGGGAGGGAGAGAGATGTGAGCGGCAGGGAGGGAGAGAGAGATGAGCGCCGGGGAGGGAGAGAGAGGTGAGCGCCGGGGAGGGAGAGAGAGAGGGGTGTGTGTGTGTGTGTGTGTGTGTGTGTGTGTGTGTGTGTGTGTGTGTGTGTGTGTGTGTGTGTGTGTGTGTGTGTGTGTGTGTGTGTGTGTGTGTGTGTGTGTGTGTGTGTGTGTGTGTGTGTGTGTGTGGCTGAGGGGGAAGAGAGTGGCAGTTGGGTGACGTCAGACCCACCAATCTGATTGGCCAGAGGCTGAGGACCAATCAGATTCACCGCAGATAGCACTAACCTTTCGATTAAGATAATATTTAATTTTTTTGGCAAACTTAAACACACACACACGGCGGTGCCCTCCCTCCCCCCAAGTTGGTGCTCCCCCTTCCCCAGTTGCCATGACCAGTGATTGCAATGTAATTGTACAAACCGCACTACTTTCTTATTGCTACATTTCAACTACATAACTAGGAACCTACTACACAAATAACTCTCTAATCATATTATAAATGTTATTGTTTTGTCTACAGGGAATATCCCTACTATACCAGCCCCTACACTCCAGCACAGGATCACTGCCTTTTATTATTAGTACTCCCACCACAGACTCAGGTTGGATCCACTAGATCTCAAAGAAAAGCTGAGAAAGTGAAACAAATGTAGGGTTCAGGGGGCAGCCAGCCCATATAGAGGCTCCTCCTATAGGCAGCCCATGCATCCGTGTACATGAGCGGTTATCATGGCAACCCTCTGAAAGCCAATCACCTGAGAGAGTGTGCACTTCTGGGGAGGGATGATTCCTGCACTGCATGCACACTTCAATTTCCAAAACCTTGCCCCAAAAATGGCATTAACCAATGAGAGAGCGGTCTGGAAAACCCCGCGTTCTGATTGGGCAAGCAGCGGCAGGTGAGGCTCGCCAGTGGCTGCTAGCCAGAGGCCCCCCCCCTCATGCTGGGACAATGCAGCCTCAAGGACTTCCCAGTGAGACCACCCCCCCCTCCCTCCCCTGCTGTGGGGGAGGATAGAAGGGAGCTTGTCCCTGGCCGGGGAACTCAGAAACTGCTGACATCCAAGCAAAGGCTGCGTGAGCTATCCTCCCCCTCAAAGCTTCTCTGCACAGATCAACTGCTGCAGATGCTGGGTAAGTGCTGCTGTGGGGGATGGGGTCGTGCTGCTGGTGTGGGGGGGTCGTGCTGCTGGTGTGGGGGGGGGGGGGGTGCTGCTGGGGGGGGCATGCCGCTGTGAGCGTGGGCCTTCCACTACGACGTTGGGCTCAGGGAGAGCCCCCCCTCTCCCTACCCTGTACCTCAGCTGCTGTGGGGGAGGATAGAAAGGAGCTGATCCCTGGCCAGGGAACTCAGAAACAGCTGACATCCCAGTAAAAGCTGCATGAGCTCTCCTCCCCCTCGTAGCTTCTCTGCACAGATCAACTGCTGCAGATGCTGGTTAAGTGCTGCTCTGAGGGGGGGCTGCCACTGTGACGCTGGGCTCAGGGAGAGCTGGGAGAGTTATCCCAGCTCTTCCCCTTGGGCGAGCGCGGAGTCCCTGATCGCGGTTGCCATTTTTTTTTTAAAATTAGCGCGACCCTGATTATAATGCGGTCTGATCAGGTGGCCCCCGAGGACCGCATTATAATGGGGCTCAGCTGTAGCAGGTTACTAATTCAGCAGACTGAAGTGTATTCCTAATGAGGCGCATTCTATATGGGGCTTTTCTACTGCTATGTAAGAGACTGATAATATATCCCTTACTACGGGTAACAAGTTTAAGTACCTGCCCATCGTAGGAGTGAGAGCAATCAGGGGATGAAGTCCAGAGTATTATACTGTATTTTGCCACGAGTTCCTGTCAAGTGAAATGTTTGTCAATACTTGTGGAGCCTTATAGACGGACGTCAAATAAAGCACCTTTATGTTTTACAAAAGTTCCTTGCACCCATTATTTTTCTATCTTCTTATTCACGCCCAGCCTGTACCTACCCAGCACCCTGAAAAGGCCTGAGAGACTGAGTACTGCAATGTATATGGTAAATCGGATGTGACCTCCTTCAGAGCCGGGTAAGGTGTGCTTTAGAGCAGCAACACACGTGACATAATAAGAATAAGCGCTTCATACATAAAAGTAACATTAGGAAAAGGAGTTCCTGCCTGTAGGCGGACGCTCACAGAGGTATGCAAGGGAGACTGGTTATGGTGAAATTAAATAAGGCTTTTATTGCGCCTGTTTCCTTAACATCAGGAAACCATCCAAACAAGGGGTAAACAAAGCTTCTATTCACTTGGGAGTATTTCTAGTGAAATACAAAGCAGTCCACAACTCACCTTTAGATAAGCATGTTTCCCAGCCCCAAACATACTGTATATCATGAAATGAGCAGATATAAAAAGTCTTATAAATGAAAGTCTTATCTGTTCCTTGTGGTTTGGAGGAAAAATCTTATCTGCTCCTGGTTGCTACCTTTTTCTCAGGGTTTGTCAGCATTCAGGTTTAGAAGTTTCCCCTGGGTCTTGAAATCAGCACTGCTGTTTCTTCTGGCAGGCTCAAGACAACTGTCCCCATGCTCAGTCTCACAAGTTGTGTGAGATTCAGGCACAATCTCCCTTCCTGTCTCAAAAGACAGGCTTTTCTAAGAAGCTAATCAGGCAGGTGGTGTTGGATAATTGACTACCAGCAGTTAACCACCACACTGCTGGATTAGAGGCACATTACCTGAACAGCGATAACTCCCCTGTTACATACCTCCCATGTTTGTGGGAATCTCGGGCTTGCCACGGCCAAAGCCCATCCTTCCACTCTCATTCTAGATATCTGTGACTTGAATGAGAGTGGATGGAGGAAGAGAACCCTCAGTCCCACTGGGATTGGAGCCCTTTCTCCAGTTTATTCGTGTCTCCTCCCGAAGGTGCTTGAGATCAGCACTCTTCAGTTGCTCGAGGAGGACTTTTTCTAAGTATAGTTTTTTTGCTACTGCTGCGGCCAAGTTTATTGTAGCATTTGCCCGTTCTTGGCCGCAGCAGTAGCCTGGCGTGCGCCCGAGAGTGACGGGCGCGCGCCGAAGCAGCGGAAGAGCGCCCTCCGATCGGGGCGCTCTCCCTACCGCTGCCGGGTCCGCTGGGTCCCCCGGAACCCCCTGCCGCTGTCCCGCGATCGCGGGACACCAGGGCTCCCTCGGGGAGCCCCTGGACGCGCGTGCAGGGGGCGCACGCTCCCGAAGACGCGTGACCGCGCGTCTATGACGCGCGGCACGCCGAGGGGCGGCCACTAGCAAGCCGGGAAATCTCCCGGCTTGCGGTACCGGCCACACTCTAATAAAGTGTGTCGGTAGTGTATGTGCGTGGTCATGAGATTTCCCTCGCGTCAGTTGCTCGTCTTATTGTAGGAAGACTGTATGGCAGCAGTTGCAGAGCGTTTAAAAACAGCCCTTTGAGTTTTCCGCTCTTGAAGCTGTCTCTCTGCCCTTTTCCCACTCAATGGGGTTGCTAGTTCAGCCTCTTTGGGATTAAGTTGCAATTCCACACCCACTTCCAGAGAATGTCCCATCTTTTCAGCTTCATCAGCTAAGGATTCTTCTGGTTTTGATTCAGCACGTGTACCTTCTTTTATTGCCTGTTGGGTGGCTGAAGGTTTTGCTAGTGCTTGTTTAGATGGTTCAAATTTTGCAACCTTGTCTTTCAGATGAGTGGTATTCCCAGCTCTCACTATAACCTTGTCTTCATGGGTTTTTGAGGCTGTGGGATACTGACGCTTAGTCAGGGTCAATACTTGTCCTTGTAGAACTTTCATCTCATCCGCGAGAGATCACTGTTTTTAGAGTGCGTCTTGCAAGTCTCTTCTCAGGGAATTTATCTGCACGCTTTGCTTTCTCTGAGATTGCTTCCACATTTTTATTGCATTGTGAAGCACTATGAATTTCTTTGCTCTGGCCACATTTACTTGTTTTAGTTTCTGGACTTTCTTGTGCTCCGTTTTGTGCCGGGTCACCTGGGTTCTAAGCTTGGCCTCTAGCGATGCTTTGGTGACGCTCAGGGTAGCCTTCAGTTTCTCATGCTGCTTTGTGGGGACATACTGGGTAATCAGACGTTCCTGCAGCACTTGAATTTCTTTAACAGCCTGCAGATTGTCTTCCTGCAGAGTTCGCTGCTTCTCCTCAGACAACTGGAGGTGCGTACGCAGACCTTGCAGTTGGTTCTGCAGTCGGTGCTCTGCTTCAAGCTTCTCACCTTCCAACAGTCTATGTATTTCCTTAACCTCGTGCAGCTTTTCAATCTTTTCCTTGACTTCGTCTGTCAAATGAAAAATTTCGTCTTTGAGTTTTAAGTTTTCTTTTTTTAATCTTAAATTTTCTCCTTTTTCAGTCTCTGTACTAATCAGGGCCTCCTTGCAGTCCTCCTTCCATTTACGCACATCTGCTTTGAAAATGATAGTCTCCTGGCGTGAGACTTCCTTCTCTAGGTTGAGGGTCTGAAGCTCCTTCTGAGAGACTTTGAGATCTGTATTAAGATGGACAATCGTTTCTTTAGAAATGTCCAGCTCCTCAGTGAGACTGTGTAGTTCCTTTCTGGAAACTTCCAGGTCTGTGCGGCAGCTGTTGGTCTCATGATGTGAGGCATCCAGTGCTCTGCGGAGAGTCTGAACCTCTTTATGAACAACAAAAAAGAGGTAGTGCTAATCTCAAAACATCAGAAGAGGGCCAGCAGCCTGTGATATAACTCTAACACCCATGGTCAGATAATGGAACGAAATAAAGGTTATATCTATGGCGCTTGGCACCAGGACATACTAAATAGATGAAAAGGATATATACAACCCGATGGAAGGTGAAATCCACTTGGGTTCTCCTCCAGCAGACGATCAGTCATGTGAAAGAAATAAAAGAAATAACATAGTGTAATACAGTGGCTAACAGTGACATAAAACGCAACTAACATAGACTGAGACAAACAGATGCTGAGACAAACAGATGACTGGGAATTCTAAAAAACATTTAATACAACAACTAAATGAACAATGAAAATTTAAAACACACAATATAAAATGAGTCCCATGTACACTCCTTCAATAGCTGGACTGTCCGCTTACCAGACACTAGAAGGTATAAGGCGGTGGATAGTCAGAGAGTATCCCCTCTCGTGATGGTAGCTGCCAGCCCCAGGTAACCTCGTGGTATTCAGCGTGAGCTTCCGGGAGCGACACGCCCAACTTTCCAAACCGCAGACCTCCACAGGACAGCCACACCGGGCTATGTCTTTCAGAATGTACATCGACACATGCGCAGCAGCAGCGCAGGATCGAGGACGGCAGATGCATGTAAGTGGGGTCGTCAGAGCCTTGCTCCGTGGGACGGCATGGGTAACAGCAGCATATGAACTGAAGCAAATGCTATGTCCGTGAAGATGGCAACAGAAGTGTGGTAAGCGCTACAGGAACAGCAGTGTGCAATTAGGACCACCCTACGCGTTTCGGAAGTCTACACTTCCTTCCACAGGGGTAAAAAAGTAGTATCTCAGTCTCTGAATGTCCATATATATATAGTCCCGGCTTAAAGGTACAGATGCTAAATAAAAGTAGGACATGCGCAATAGCATCAAATAGGACTAGATGTCTCAGCATCAAAAAGGAACAAACATACATAAACTGAAAGGATCATAAAAATACAAAAAGTCATATAAAGACCACTGACTAGCAAACATACATACAATTAGACAGCTATATATAAACATATATTGAAATATTTAATACAGTCAAACATCCATAGTTAACCCTTTAATGTCTCTCTAACATAGTGTTAGTGAAAAGATATGATGATATATATCTTCAAAATCAGTATGTAGCAAATAAGAACACCAAAATATATAACAATGGACAAAAAATGCAAAATGCAAGATGAATCCAAGACGGGCAGCATGCAAATGAAGCAAATAGAGCAATAAACTGCACAGGAAAAGACTGCAGGTAATCACAGCAGGAATGACAAATAGAACTCAACACTAAGCTGAATGTTCAGTGTCCAGTCCATGACGGTCTTAACCATCAAAAACGTGTAAATAAGGAGAAAAGTGTGAAAAAAGATGTGTGCTAACCACTAAATGTGTTGTTATTATATATAATTAAAGACTATAAAAGGAGATGATTAGAACACATATAAGTGTTCAAAACTAATTATGATATAGTGTACACTGAAACGAACAGACCCACATAACAGTGACATATAAATAATAAAAATGTGACCATTATGTGAATACTAAAGAATAACTAAATATATAGCAGCAATTACTTATTGGTGAAAAAAGCTTTGAGGTCAAATTCGATATTGAGACCAGAAGGTGTAAGAGTCTGGAGCTCATATATCCAAAAAGACTCCTTTTTGCCCAGGAGGCTATTAATATTGGCTCCCCGCCAATTAGGTGTAAGTGCCTCTATGGCCATACACTTTAGACCCGTGGGATCTTTGCCATGTACCTGGAGAAAGTGATTCGACACACTGTGTGTGATCAAGCCCTTAGTAATATTGTAAATATGTTCATACAAATGGCGTTTAATAGCCCTAGTAGTCATTCCCACATACTACAGTACTACATACTACAGTATGTGGGAATGACTACTAGGGCTATTAAACGCCGTTTGTATGAACATATTTACAATATTACTAAGGGCTTGATCACACACAGTGTGTCGAATCACTTTCTCCAGGTACATGGCAAAGATCCCACGGGTCTAAAGTGTATGGCCATAGAGGCACTTACACCTAATTGGCGGGGAGCCAAAATTAATATCCTCCTGGGCAAAAAGGAGTCTTTTTGGATATATGAGCTCCAGACTCTTACACATTCTGGTCTCAATATCGAATTTGACCTCAAAGCTTTTTTCACCAATAAGTAATTGCTGCTATATATTTAGTTATTCTTTAGTATTCACATAATGGTCACATTTTTATTATTTATATGTCACTGTTATGTGTGTCTGTTCGTTTCAGTGTACACTATATCATAATTGGTTTTGAACACTTTATATGTGTTCTAATCATCTCCTTTTATAGTCTTCAATTATATATAATAACAACACATTTAGTGGTTAGCACACATCTTTTTTCACACTTTTCTCCTTATTTACCCGTTTTTGATGGTTAAGACCGTCATGGACTGGACACTGAACATTCAGCTTAGTGTTGGGTTCTATTTGTCATTCCTGCTGTGATTACCTGCAGTCTTTTTCTGTGCAGTTTATTGCTCTATTTGCTTCATTTGCATACTGCCCGTCTTGGATTCATCTTGCATTTTGCAATTTTTGTCCATTGTTATATATTTTGGTGTTCTGATTTGCTACATTCTGATTTTGAAGATATACATCATCATATATTTTCCCTAACACTATGTTAGAGAGACATTACAGGGTTAACTATGGATGTTTGACTGTATTAAATATTTCAATATATGTTTATATATAGCTGTCTAATTGTATGTATGTTTGCTAGTCAGTGGTCTTTATATGACTTTTTGTATTTTTTATGATCCTTTCAGTTTATGTATGTTTGTTCCTTTTTGATGCTGAGACATCTAGTCCTATTTGATGCTATTGCGCATGTCCTACTTTTATTTAGCATCTGTACCTTTAAGCCGGGACTATATATATATGGACATTCAGAGACTGAGGTACTACTTTTTTTACCCCTGAGGAAGGAAGTGTAGACTTCCGAAACACGTAGGGTGGTCCTAATTGCACACTGCTGTTCCTGTAGCGCTTACCACACTTCTGTTGCCATCATCACGGACATAGCATTTGCTTCAGTTCATATGCGGCTGTTACCCATGCCGTCCCGCGGAGTAAGGCTCTGACGACACCACTTACATGCATTTGCCGTCCTCGATCCTGCGCTGCTGCTGCGCATGTGTCAGCGTATATTCTGAGAGACGTAGCCCGGTGTGGCTGTCCTGTGGAGGTCTGCGGTTTGGAAAGTTGGGAGTGTCGCTCCCGGAAGCTCACGCTGAATACCACAAGGTGACCTGGGGCTGGCAGCTACCATCACAAGAGGGGATACTCTCTGACTTATCCACCGCTTTATACCTTCTAGTGTCTGGTAAGCGGACAGACCAGCTATTGCTGGAGTGCACATGGGACTCATTTTATATTGTGTGTTTTACATTTTCATTGTTCATTTAGTTGTTGTATTAAAGGTTTTTTAGAATTCCCAGTCATCTGTTTGTCTCAGCATCTGTTTGTCTCAGTCTATGTTAGTTGCGTTTTATGTCACTGTTAGCCACTGTATTACACTATGTTATTTCTTTTATTTCTTTCACATGACTGATCGTCTGCTGGAGGAGAACCCAAGTGGATTTCACCTTCCATCGGGTTGTATATATCCTTTTCATCTATTTAGTATGTCCTGGTGCCAAGCGCCATAGATATAAACTTTTTTTTGAACCTCTTTATGAGATACGTCCACCTCTGTCCGGACATTGTTGACCTCCTGTGGTGATCCATTCATCTCTACGCGAAGAGTGTGAACCTCTTGCTGAAAGACTGTCATCTGCTTTAGTGCCTCCTCATACTTCCGCTTCAGCTTAGTCATCATTTTATCAGATTGGCTTTGCTTTTCATCCATGGTGGAAATAGTAGCGTTTGCAGTATCTAGCTCAGTCTTGAGATCGTCCAACTCTATTCCAGATTCAGAGTACATTGTGAGCACCGTCTTCTGTAACTCAGCAATATCTTCCCTCTCAAGTTTCAATTGTTCCCGGAGTAGATCACAGTCACGCCTGGCAATTTTCAGGGCGTCTTCAGGGCTGGTCAAGGGATCGTCACTCACTGGTTCCAGCTCTGCTTCCCTGGCATGATTGGTTGAGGGTTCCTCACTGTTGGCACCGGACAGACACTTCTTTGGGGTACACGACTTCTGCCTTGGGCCCTCTGGATATTCGGTTATCCGCAGGACGAATTCTCCATTTTCTCTAGGCTGCAGGGCATCTCGGTCCCCCTTTTCCTCCACAGGATCTGCGGACGTGTCTGTTCTTTCCACGGTAAGTGAAGAACCGGTTTTATTTTTCTTTTTTCGCCTTTTTGTTTTGGATGACACCGTCCCTTCAGGGATACTGGGGTCTCCATCTTCATTTGAAATTTTAGTAGCGTCACTGCATCCACCCGGCTTTTCTTGCAACTGTAATAGCTGACGGGAATGTTCAGTGATCCACTGCTCCCGCTCTTTCTCCTGCTGATCATATTCGTAATCATAGGGAGCGGTCTTTTCGGTTCGTGCCGAGTTCAGGCACCCCACCATTCTTGGGGTGTTTTGTGGGTGTGACTCGGTTCGGGTTCCCAGTAAGGGATGTCTTCCTCTTTATTGGACTGGAAGGGCCACTCTTCCGTGGGTTAGGGTTCATTACAGGAACGCTGCATCTTGTCCTCCATTTTGGGGCTATCAGGTTTAATTTTCTTCCTGACCTCAGGAGGCACTATTGCAGCTGTTGCCACTGTATTTGCTAGAATCCCTAATCGTGGTAGTCCTAGAGGTGGGCATATTTTGCTTGCAGAGGTCATAGCTCTCACAGGCATCTCTGTAGACTTTTTCTTTCTTGGGTAAATTTTACAATATCAGCAGTACTGTGCACGCATTTTCTCTCATTAGGTATAAGGGATGTGCAGTTGCTAGGTAAAAACGTCTATTTGCTTTGCACCATTTACTTGCTAGGTTTAATCTCTCATTAGGTATGCTGGATGTGCAGTTGCTAGGTAAAAACGTCTATTTGCTGTACACCATTTACTTGCTAGGTGCAATCTCTCTGCTTCAGCCAAGTAATGTGATTTTCTGCTTGAGTTCAGTCTCAACTTTGGGTATTATGACATTCATTCTTCACACTTTGGGATACCTTTTACACAGTTCAGCAATTCCTTTTTTCTAGTAGGCAATTTTACCCTCAGCACTTGTTTACTGAAAATTCCCCTGCTTCAGCACAGTCTTGCATCAATTTTCACACTTTTCTGCATATACTCCATTCACAGCCTTTACTTGCAGAATCAGTACCACTCGTGGGTCACCATCTGTATTCACTGCTTCAGCTAAACATTTGAAAACAACAAACGCCTATCCCTTTTAAGGGCTAACTCACTTCTTCAACCCTGACTATGGCTGGAAGGCAAACCCACTATTTCAATGACCATATTACACTTTATTGTGATAGGCATATAAGGTTTACCTGCTTCAGCAGTCTCTCTCTCTCTCTCCTCTTGGGATTGGGGAAAAGAGTCCATCTGTGGTTTTTGTAAGTTTCAGTGCAGTGTAAATTTCCTGCCTGGGTGTGTATCACTTTAACTCTGTCTCTTCTGCATGAGATCTTTGGTCAGGCTGTATGTAGGCAAAAAGCACCAAAAAAAAATACACAGGCTCTCTCCAGTCCCTTCTAACTTCAAGAACCACCTCTCGTTCCACTTCTGACGACCATATGTAGGCGGACGCTCACAGAGGTATGCAAGGGAGACTGGTTATGGTGAAATTAAATAAGGCTTTTATTGCGCCTGTTTCCTTAACATCAGGAAACTATCCAAACAAGGGGTAAACAAAGCTTCTATTCACTTGGGAGTATTTTTAGTGAAATACTAAGCAGTCCACAACTCCCCTTTAGGTAAGCATGTCTCCCAGCCCCAAACATATATCATGAAATGAGCATATATAAAAAGTCTTATAAATGAAAGTCTTATCTGTTCCTTGTGGTTTGGAGGGAAAATCTTCTCTGCTCCTGGTTGCTACCTTTTCTTCAGGGTTTGTCAGCATTCAGGTTTAGAAGTTTCCCCTGTGTCTTGAAAGCAGCACTGCTGTTTCTTCTGGCAGGCTCAAGACAACTGTCCCCATGCTCAGTCTCACAAGTTGTGTGAGATTCAGGCACAATCTCACTTCCTGTCTCTAAGAAGCTAATCAGGCAGGTGGTGTTGGATAATTGACTACCAGCAGTTAACCACCACACTGCTGGATTAGAGGCACATTACCTGAACAGGGATAACTCCCCTGTTACACTGCCCAAAAGGGATTACAATCTAAGTGGTAAGTAGGGAAAATTTACAGAGACATAAGGGGGTTGTTATGGTAAGTGCATCGGCAAGGGATCATTATAAAAGCATATGAGATGTATACTATCAGCCAACGGTGCTATTCATATGCTTCATTAAAGAGGTGTGTTTTAAGATGGGTGCAGGAGACGAGTGCAATTGATCTCCAGGGCCCCTCTGAAATCAAAGGGCCACCTCTCATCCCAACTTCTGACACCATATTTACAGTAGGAGATGGGTGCAGAGGTATAACAAGGGAGACATAGATACTGCACCGACACACTTTATTCGAGCAAATACCCAGTATGTACCTGGCAGATACCTGGAATGCGCCGCTCCTCACCTCTGACAAGCCCCGTTGCGTTTGCCTTCCCAGCCTGGGTTCATGCCTGGCTGACGGGCGGCTGATCTGTTAAATGATAATGATTAGGATTTAATAGGCTGCAATGCTTCGCGTGTCTACCAGATGGCATAAATTCATGAATTGTAATGCAGTATATATATATATACTGTGCAGTATTGCAGCCAGCGGGAATAAAATGCTTCAATCCCTGCCTGGAAAATACCTCAATGCACTCGGGCAGAAAACAGTCACAAACCTCAATACACCCGGGTATACCCGAATTCGTTGGACTAGCCGAGCTCGAATAAAGTGTGTCGCCAGTGTATGGGGGAAATAAACGTGGCTTTAATTCAGCCTGCATGTTCAACCAATAAAGTTTTAAGGCAGTACAAAAAATACATAAAATAGCCTATCCCCCTGTAGGGGCTAACTCAGTCTCCCTATCTGAAGGGCTGGGAGGCAAGGTCTCTTATCAAGCTTGACCTCAAAGTCCAAAGAGGTACCTTTAAGCAGAGGCTCTTTATATCAGTCATCGGGGCTGGGTTCCATGGTCCACTGCAGAATAGTGTCTGGTTCCCTGGGAATCTCTTCTCCCAGCACATTCCCTCTGTGCTCAAGAGATCTATTGGGTGTATGATTGTGCTGTCAACAGTAATGTAGAAGGTGGCCGTAGGGCCAGGCTTGGGAGGAAGTATGAGGAGCTCCATGTTTACATGTTAAGTTTGAGACAGTGGAGGGCCATCCAGAATGATATTGTTGAGAGACATTAATAGAGTTCGGTCTGTACAGCAGGTGTAAGGTCAGGGGTTGAAAAGGTAAAATTGTGTGCCATCAGTATAAAGTGATATTTGAACCCAAGAGATATGATGAGGTCACCTAGACAGAGTGAAAGTAAAGAGTAAAGAGAAGCGGTCCCAGGTCAGACCGCTGAGGTAAATCCATGGAGAAATCGACAGAGGAGAATGTCTTAACAAATGAGACAGTACGATGGGAGAAGTAAGAGGAAATACAGGATACAGCTCTATTATGGATAGCAAGAGTATCGAGAATGTGAAGGACAAGAGGGTGGTCCACAGTATCAAAAGCTGCGGAAAGGTTGAGTAATATAAGCAGGGTGTAAGGACCTTGGTCTTTGGCAGCATGGAGGTCATTAGTTATTTTGATGAGGGCTGTTTCGGTGGAGTGAGCAGTATGGAAGCCAGATTGTAGAGGATCTATGACAGAATAGGAGATAAGTAAATGGAGCAAGCGAGAGAATAGAATTAGAAGGCGTTCAAGGAATGCAGTGGCAAAAGGCAGAAGGGAGAGAAGGCAATAGTTAAAGACAGGTAGGGTCAAGCTTACTATTTCTGAGTAAAGTTATAACTGGTGCATGCTTGAAGGAGGTGGGAAAGGTACCAGAGATGAGGTAAGAGTTGAAAATATGTGCGAGTATAGGATTAGAGTGGGAGTGAGAGGTTTGAGGATATGGGAGGGAATGGGGTTGAGGGCAAGTGGTAGAGGGTTTGTTTACCCTGGGAGAGGGCAGAATTGAAACAGGATAACATACATTTGTAGTGAACGATGACTCATAGAGTATGAGATTTCCTCCAGAGGAGTTCAGAAGAGCTCAGAGGAGCGAGTACAGGAGCGGAGCCTGTATGTATGGCAGTATAGCCAAGGTATGTGATTAGAAGGGAAAGAGCTGAAGAGAAAAGAGGGGTATTTTGATTAAGAGAGGAGGATAGGGCAGAATTGTTGTTCATGACCAGGTTGTCATAGTCTGTAGCGGAGCAGAGAGAAGAGAAGGAGGAGTGTAAAGTGGTGTTAAGAGCTGGTAAATTAATGGAATCCCGGTCTCTGCAGAAATGAGGGCTAGATGGAGGTTAAGAAGAGAAGAACTGAGAGAGAAAGTTAGTGAGATGAGGTGATGGTCAGAGAGAGGAAAGGGGAAAATAGAGAAATTAGAGAGAGAACAATTTTTGGGTGAAAACCAGGTCCAGGTAGTGGTCATCTTTGTGGGTGCTGGCTGCAGTCCATTGTTGAAGGCCTAAAGAAGAGTTTAGAGAGACAAAGCAGGAAGCCAAAGGGAAAGAGAGGCCATCACGATGGCAGTCAAAGTCGCCATAAAGAAGAGAAGGGTAGCTGGAGGAGTCCTTTTTCTTTTAAGAATAAAATTGAATTTAAAGAATGTAAGTTAAGCAAAGTATGCTGGGTGTAAAAATAAAAAAGTACCATCACACTTCGGTCACTGAGTAGACACGTTAGTTGGAATACACAGATTACTTTAAGGCCCCAAGTACTGTATACTCACATTTCTAAGTAATCTTTTACTTTCCAAGTTTACTGTATGACACTTTAGTCTAGCATCAGTTTTTCACAAAACAATGGCCCCCTTCCCCCTGTAGTTTATCAATATTGAGGGCCGGCTTGATGGCGGTGAGACTGCACCGGGCCCCACACATACAGAGGCCCTGCGCTGTTTTTTGTGGCAGTGAGTGTACTGTGCAGACGTGTTGTATTTCCTGGTAGGTAAAATGAAAGGTTTCTCCTACACTGGTGCTACTGACTATTGCAACACTGACAAAATATCACTTGTAGAACCGAGACAATGTATGCCAATACCCCCGACGTTGCACAATAAGTTTTGTGTATATACAATCAAAACAGCTCACAATAAAGCCCCATAAGGAGCCGACATGGGGAAACTAACACTGCGCAATAAAGGGTAAGTGATGAATACAGCAGCACTCACCCCATGGTATGCACAGGCGTCAATCCAGCGACATAGGCGGCTAGAGCAATGTGATGACACACTGGCTGTCGGAGAAGGTAGATAATGAGAGTAAGTAATCACTCACAGTGGCGGCGTCTCTGCAGTCTCGGCGTGTGACGTGCTTCAGTCCAAGGTAAGTAGAATGCAAAGGTGGAAGACTGATCACTGCAGAAAGATAGGGCTGGAGGCTCGCATCCAATACAAAAATTATTTATTTAATAATGTGTAACGGTACGAGGCCTACCCAATCTCATATGGGCCCCCTGTGCATAATCTGCCCCCAGTTACATCTCAGTGTAGTGTGGTGCACCTGCTGGCTCACAGGACTCCTGAGTCTCCCGCTCGTTGGTAGTGAGGATTTCACCATGACACACGTATGAGGTAGTGCTGAGTTCTACTCACAGTTGGTACAGCGCCTCCATCCCTTCCAGATCCCCACGATAGCAGGGAGGAGTTTCTGGAAGAGAACTCCTGGGTGCATCTTCTTCCTGAATAACTCCAGTCTCAGGCAAGAAGGGTCTCTTAATCAAGGGCATCTTTATGTGCATCTTGCATGGCAGACTGCCCATCATAGCGGCCGGTACTTAGCCGCACATCTTGTGGCTGCACATCATTAGGAAGTCCCTCCTGACTCTTTTATCAGCCAGGTATATTTCTGCCACCTTTCCCCTAAGGGAGGGCCACCATCTGTGCCAGAGCCCTGGACACAGTGTGGGGTCTGCTTGTCACCACTCTCTGCAACTGACACTTGAACTCTGCAGACAGGCTTGAACTCAGGATCACCACACTTGAACCACTTACTTTAGGAAGTGTTGCGTAATATATAGGTTCCAGAAGACCCACCCCTGTGTCAAGTACCAGGGAGTCTGTCGTGCGCTTCGGTGAATTAGAACACGGAAGCGCCATTCTTTATTACTAACTACAGCGAGCAAGCGAACACTATTAAAGCAATAATACGTAAACATTGGGCCACATTATCTTTAGATTCTTTATTAAACAAAATGGTCTGTGTGGGCCCCAAAATAGTGTTTCGCAGAGCAGCCACATTAGGGAATCTTTTATCACCTAGTATGTTGAAAACAACAAACAATAATAAAACTAAACTGTCCTTTTTTCCAAAATTAATCGGATCATTTAAATGCGGACATTGTAAGATTTGTCCAAAGATGATGAAAACTACGCACTTCTCTAACAATGATGAAACACGCAGATTCCATATAAGAACGTTTATGTCATGCCAGACGAACTTTGTTGTATACTTGTTACAATGCGGATGTAAAAAACAATATGTGGGGCTAACAAGTAGAGCCCTAAAAATCCGCATTTTGGAACACTTAAGGCTAATTAAAAACAAAGACATGACACATCCGGTACCAATACACTTTAACAACTGTCCGTTGGGTTCTGTAGAACATTTCTGCGCAATAGAACACATAGCCATACCCCCTCGGGGAGGTGACAGAACTAAGCTTTTACACCAACGAGAGGCGCATTGGATACATACACTTAATACGCTACAACCCAACGGACTTAATGTGGATTGGGATCTGCGATGTTTTCTATAGACCATTTAGATTACTTTGCCTTGGGGAATGTTAACATTTATTTGTTCTCCCAATAATAGAGTGTTCAGTGTTTTAAATTTAAATTTGACATTGCATTTATCTTCCGTTCAGTTTCTTTCTTGATCACCTCCTCTTCTTCTTTCACACACCCTCCCTCCCCCCCTCCACATTCTCCTCTTCCCCCCCCCCCTTTCCCTTCTCTTCCCTGCTTTCTTCTTTTTTTTTTTTTTTTTCCCTCCCTTTCTTTTCCTTGCCTAACAGTACCATTCATTAAAATTGTTATGTCCTTCATATATTAAGGATAGGGATATCCAATCATATATATATATATTAACATGGATTTGTAGCTGTTTCGGCTTATATAATAGGAATTTAAGGGACCTTTCAATCTGATGCAGTGTTGTAACCAGCATTTTAATGTATTTACATACCTTCAATATGTAGCCAAATAGTCTAATCTATGCATATGTTTATGTTTACCATGAATCCTGTGTGATTAATACAGATACAAAAGCGTTATTGCATAGACATTTCTTTAATAGGCTAAAAGTATTGAAGGGGTTAATCTTTTATGCCGCTTTCGCGGGCTTTTTAGGGTATTTAAACAGGCTGCTACCTCTTCTCCCCACTCCGAGACGAAGCCCTCTGTGTAAGGGTGAAACGCGTTGAGGGGGAGACGTTGGTGCAGCCCTGGTGTGTGCACAATAAAGTTTTTTGAAGATACATCCGGGAGCTTCATTTCAGACATGCGCAGTTGCGCCAAACTTCTTCCATTTCCCACCCCTGTGTCACTAACAGTGGACACAGAGCATGCTGTCACTTCCCTTGCTACACCTTACACATCACAAGGGGGTTGAGGGCAAACCTCCATGATGACTTCTGGCAACCTGCCCTCTTAACCGGAATTACAGCACAGAATGGGAAAGGCATGTAACCCAATTTTACACAGGGCTACAATCTCCCCCTGGTGGAATCCAAAGTCCCGCTTGGGACCTAAATTTGCAGAACCTTCCTTCAGATGGCAACTGCAAACACAAAACAAAAATATCAATACAGGAATACATCTTCCCACACTGTACATAATCACATAAGGCATTATGGTATCCAGCATTACACTTGTGAACTACTCCTGGGGAGAAACAAAGCCTTAGTAGTAATGCCTGGGATCAGGCTTCTTTACCTCCCTCCCATTAGCATATAACACTGATATGCTATAGCACCTAGGCTGTCTGTTCTCTGGCCTGTACTCCATCTTGTGCATATAGATATTGCGCCCAATACCCCAGATTCACAATAGATAGCAAATTCTAGCCTCTGTTCTATGCTCCACATGACTAGACTTAGACTTTATATAGTCCTCCACAGACTCCCTTAACCAAGCATCCCTATTGTCCTCTATCTCCTGCATAAGAGGTTCTGGTACATAGGGGTACTCTAATCCATGGGACCGCTTGTAGCGTGCAACTATGGCCCTCTCAGCCCTGCGGATTCTGATCGATTTCTTATTGCCAGCCTTTCCTGGCAGGACTCAAGATAGTGGCTCTTCAGGGGCAATTACGTCGTACAGTATAGAGGATCCAATTGAAATGACTAGGCCCTTCTGTATTTCGTACCACCTTCTGACTAACTCTTCCTGGCGTTCCTCCTCAGAGTATTCACCCACATCCCACCAGTGGTCAATCACCTCTCCTCTTATTAGTATGAATCGTGTGCGATCTAGCCAAGCTTCATACCCTTCAAACATGGGAGCCCACCACTTGGTGTTCTGCTCCACAGCATGCTCTCTTACTGCTATTGCTGTCTCACTCTCCTCTGTCTCTCCACCAGAAGAGACACCTGATGTACCAGTGGATCTAGAAGCTGACCCATAACGTTTAGACCTTCCCCTCACAGTTGTTTCATACTCGGTAGGATTCATCTGCGGGAATGTCCCAGCAGGAATCATTTCCCCCCCCCCCATACCCTCATCAGAGGTAAAAGATTCCCCCCAGTCCATAGCTGACCCAGTCTTTTCCTCAGATGTGTCCCGGGACTCCCCAGAGCATCCTTGGCTAGATAGGGACCCAGAGGAAGACGTGACAGGGGCAGGGGTTTGGGCAGTGGCCTTGGGCAAAGGGAAGGGGGACGTGTTCTTACGCTGCGGTATGATGATCTGCGGCATCGCCAACGCCATCATCCAACGCGTTTCGAACGTCACAGCGTTCTTTATCAAGGAATTTATTTATCTTTATCCTTGATAAAGAACGCTGTCATGTTCGAAACGCGTTGGATGGGTCTCATGACACATTAAAGTGCCCTTTTATTTATTTTTTGTATTCTGGGTCCTTCCTGCTCCATTTGGTTTGTGCGCTCCTCCCACTGTTTTTTCTCCGCTGGGTAACCTGCACTGCATGCACAGGCACTGCAGGGTCCCTTTTCCACCCGCCTTCACTACCAGGAAGCCTCCTGGCAGTTGGTAGGGGTGTATGGCAATGTCCATGGCACAATTAGTCGCACTGGTTAAGGGAGACACAGCACAGCAGTCTCTCCTGTTCACCAGCTCCTCGCAACTGAGGGACAGGAAGCGCACATCCAGCTCCTCCCTAAGTCAGCTCCATTCGCCATTGACAGATGCAAGGACCCCTCCCCCTGGTGGATATTAGAGGAGGGTCCCACAGCTGCACATCATGACCCAGAATTAGCTCTGAGCCTGTCACAGTCCAGGAGGGCGCGGCCACAGCTTTCGCGCCACTTCCCCCAGAAGGGTGGGGTTCTTTCTTTTGCACCTCTCTTGGCCAGGATTTTGCTAAAGTCTCTTCTGCGTACAGCCCACGTGGTCTCCCAGGGAAGCGGGAACCGCCATTTTGGATCACGCTGCAATCCACATTAGCAGCAGGGGTTACTTGTGTAGTGATCACCGTCTGGCAATCAGATACTCCATTATTTTCACAAGTGATTACAATGTCTTCACAACCTTCCTCCAGGGTGGCACCTCGGGCTCCTAGGCAGGACAAAAACTGTGCAGCCACTGCTTTAGCGCAACTCCATAGTAGACTAGCAAAAGTCCCTTCTGTATGTGGTACCTCCGTGGTACACACTCCACGTGCGCTCTCTCCATCAGGCGCGAGCCGCCATCTTGGACTCTCCACACCACGCGGGACATCATTACATTTTTACTTGCTTCTTGCAATCGCACATGGTGCTCCTCTCTGCTGGGCAGCCGCCATTTCGCTGCAATAAAGAATGCCAGTGCACCTCTACATGTATCTCATGTGTGTCTTACTCATGTATGCACTACCTCAGGCTAGGCTAACTCTCTCACTGTATGCTGTACACACTATCCTCCAGCATGTGCTCTGTGGTAAGTAGTCTGGTTACTGGCTAAAGTAGATAACAAAAGAGGGAACCCCCGCAACTGTCTAAACAATGTTAGCAATCCATCTCGGATGGTGGTTGCTAGCAGCATCCAGAAATGTATTACTATCCACCTTTTTGTAATGAGTTGTGGTAACAATCTCATTATCAACATTGCTTGTTAAAACCAGATCTAAAAATACTATGTTAGTCGGACTATGATCATGCATAAATTTTAAATTAAAACGATTGGAATTGATATAACCCAACAATTCTTCTAATTCTGATGGACTGCCTCTCCATATGATTAAAATATCGTCAATAAAACGCTTGAATAAAACTAGGTTAGACAAATGGGGATTATTATTCCAGATACACAATTGCTCCCAGTAACCCATCACGAGGTTTGCGTAGCTGGGAGCAAAGGATGTCCCATGGCTGTGCCCTTTTTCTGAAGATAAAATGAGTCTTGAAATTTAAAATAATTCCTAGTTAATATAAATTGTATGCAATCTAAAATAAATTCTCGCTGTGGGGCAGATATGGATGTATCCCTAGTTAAAAAATGCTCTGTCGCTAACAATCCGTCAATATGTGATATGTTGGTATATAAAGATTCCACATCACATGTGACCAGATAAAATCTTGTTGCCATTGAACTTGTTTAATAAAATTAAGTACTTGTGTTGTATCTTTAATATGTGAAGGGAGCTGAGCGACATACTTCTTTAAAAAGGAATCAACATACTTGGAGAGATGAGACATTAGGCTATCAATACCCGCCACTATGGGCCTACCTGGTGGTTGGATAGAGTTTTTGTGTATTTTAGGAAAGTATTACACAAAGGGAATTTTGGGATGAGTTATTAACAGATAACCATACTCTTTTTTATTCAATATACCCACTGTAAGAGCTTCTTTAAGCATTGTTTCTAAATCAATCTGAAAATCTACTGTGGGATCCCTTTTTAGCAATTGGTAAGTGGTTGTATCATTAATTAGTCGCAGACCTTCTTTTATATATTCGTCCCTATTTTGTACAACTATGCCTCCCCCTTTATCAGCCTGTTTGATAACTAAACTAGTATCATTTTTAAGATCGTCTAATGCTTTTGCTTCCCATTTAAATAAGTTACTCTTCATAGTTTTAGTGTAGAAATCTTTCTCACACATTAACTTAAAATCTCTATAAACTAATGCAAAATAGGTATCTAGAAATGTCCCCTTGGATTGGACTGGATTAAAAACAGACTTTGGTCTTAAACCTGTGTGTTTGATATCAGCCTCTATGTAGTTTGTAATAACATTATCTGTTGAAAAATCATGAATAGTGATTTCCTCTAGATCTACTAATAAGTTTTCTGACTCATGAAAAGATAAACTCAAATCCAAATCCTCATTGACCATATCATTATCTACATTGTTAGTATTAAAATTCTGTAGTTTAAAATAATGACGTTTTAATGTCATCTTTCTAATAAAAAAATTTAAATCAATAAAGAGATCAAATAATTTTGGTTTGCTCGAGGGTGCAAATGACAGCCCCTTTCTTTAAGACAGCATGTGTTCATTATTTATGACTTTAGAGGACAGGTTGAATATTCCCACTTCTTTTAATATCTCTGGTGTGGGGAACCAAATTTGTCCTTTCTTCTGTCTCTTGATCCCTCCTCTCTTACCTCTTCTGATATTCCGTGGGGCCCCTTTGTTTTTCGTGGGTGAAAGAACTCTATCTTTCTTAGATCACTCTCTATTCTCTCCTTTTCTTTTTCCTGATAAGTGTTTCTGGTTCGGGACCTCGTAGTTCTCCCTAAAAAATGTTCCTTAGGGGTAGCAAGCCTTTTGTACATTAGTAATTGTGGCATTAGATATAAGGACATGTGTTTTAGGTCTGGCCCCTAGGCCCAAACTATTATTAGTTCTAATCTCTCTCCTTCGTAATGGAGTCTCAGAGTTCCTAATGGGAGAATACCTATGACTTAATGGGATATCTGATCCTAAAGTATCTGGATTCCTCACTTCTTTAGAAATATTGTCATTATCTAACCTCAAGTATACTCTGGTATTAAAGTCTTGTACAATACCTCCTATATAAAAATTAGTATTGTCAGGTATTATACTAATACCCTTTATCCTTAGGATTATGCTTAGGTGGATTCCTATCTAAATGGTTTTTATTTTTGTTATTTTTAGTTTTATCCTTAGACCAATTGCGTTGTCTATTTTCTAAATAATCTTGCTTATCTCTTAAAAATTTCTCCCGTTTGTTGATTTTAGTATCTTAAAAAATATATTGGCACCTTCAAAACTAAGAAATACTAAGCCTCTTTGTAATAACAATTCAGTGTCCTCTAAAATTGTGGGCAATCACTGTTGTGGGGGGAGGTGTACTGTATTATTTGCAGGCACATAAACACTGGGGCTCTTTCTTTTAAATCTAAACATTCATCTAAACTATAGCCGATTAAAACTTTAATTAATTGTAAAACGACTTTTATAGTATATTTAAGTGTTGAGTGTGGCCTGCAGTACATAGGTAGAACTAAGAGAAGTCTCAAAACCGTTTTTTAGAACCTAGGTATAACATCAAGAAAGGATTAATGAAACATCAAGAAGGATTAGACCATAGTCTCTAGACATTTTTATTTAAACACAATAAGGATCCTGCTAAATTACAAGTTACAGGAATAGAACAAATTGGAACTAATGAACATGGAGGGGACAGGGTGCTAAGACTGAGACAAAGAGAGACTTATTGGATACATCAGCTTAACACAATGTCCCCCAATGGCTTAATGAAGAAATTGATATGGCTGCATTCCTGTGATCAAATAATTAATCAAATATAGATAGTTTTTTTTTTTTAAACAAATGAATAAATTTGATTTGTTAAATATGTGTTTTAACTTGATGTAATGGTATTTGTTTTTAGTGTTCACAGAGATTTTAACACTTTTTCTTATTCTTTTTAAAATTGATACAATAATTGGTATTTTTAGTATTTTTAATTATTCTCCCTTTACTACTATTTTTCTCCCCTGTTCAATTATTAATTGACCAAACAATTAATATTAATTCTGGACTATTTTTAAACAATGGTATTCTTATGAGGGTACTGGAAGCATACACCAATATGGCACTGATCAGATTAGATCAATTTATTGCGTTATATAATCAATTAATGCACCACTCTATATATAGTGTGTGTGTGTGTGTGTGTGTGTGTGTGTGTGTGTGTGTGTGTGTGTGTGTGTGTGACCACTACCGGCCCAATGAGAGGTGTGCGGGGTGCGGGGCGGCCAAGGGAGCCATCTCATTGGCCTGAGGCGGAGTGATGGGCCAAAGGTCCAATGTCATTGCCCCTAGACACAGGGAGACACAGGACAGACAGACTGACATACATACAACGGTTTGATAAATATATATTATATATATATTATATATATATATATATACAGTGTTCGACAAATCACCCAAAAATCTACTCGCCCAACCAAAAAATCTACTCTCCACCTAGTCCCGCCCCCAACCCCCGCCCGTAGTCCTGCCCCCAACCCTAGTCCCGCCCCAACCCCGCTTTAAAATAAAATATACTAGCTGAGAGACCCGGCGTTGCCCGGGATGTAAATGCGTAATAGGTAGTATTATGTATAAATGGTGGAACAATAAGGTGAGTATTTGTTGTAAAGGTTGGATAATAATATTGAAAAGAAAGATGGAAGAAAATGTAATACGATGTTGTATAAAAAATGGTTTATTGTAACCACACCCAAAGTACAAATGTATATTTTGGTGCCATAAGTGATGTAAAAATGTGAGGCGTGTGTCCTGCTAGGGTGTGAGGCGTGGGTGGCGCGTGGGTGTGAGTGCTGTCTGTGAGTTGGCGCGTGGGATGTGAGTGCTGTCTGTGAGTGTGGGTCCTGCTAGGGTGTGAGGCGGCGGGTGGCGCGTGGGTTGTGAGTGCTGTCTGTGAGTGGGGGTCCTGCTAGGGTGTGAGGCGGCGGGTGGCGCGTGGGTTGTGAGTGCTGTCTGTGAGTGGGGGTCCTGCTAGGGTGTGAGGCGGCGGGTGGCGCGTGGGTTGTGAGTGCTGCCTGTGAGTGGGGGTCCTG
This sequence comes from Ascaphus truei, assembly GCF_040206685.1. Classification (NCBI taxonomy): domain Eukaryota; kingdom Metazoa; phylum Chordata; class Amphibia; order Anura; family Ascaphidae; genus Ascaphus; species Ascaphus truei. The sequence continues at coordinate 38,716 of NW_027456795.1, read as the reverse complement.
CTAGGGTGTGAGGCGGTGGGTCAGTGATGTCGGTGCGTAGGGGCGGGAGGCAGCAGGTGTGTGTGGCGGCAGGTATGTGTCGAGTGTGGAGGGTGTCTGTTGAGTGCGTGCAGCGGCTATGAGGCGGTGGGTGAAAGGCAGAGGCGGCCGGAGTAAGGGCGGGTGAAAGGCAGAGGCAGAGGCTGGGGTGGGGAGGCGGTAAGGCGGGCAGGAAGGCGAAGGGCGGCAGGAAGGGGAGGAGGGGGTGGTGGAGGGGGGCAAGGGGTGGAGGAGGGGGGCAAGGGGTGGAGGAGGGGGGCAAGGGGTGGAGGAGGGGGGAAGGGTTAGAGGAGGGGGAAGGGTTAGAGGAGGGGGAGGAAGGGTTAGAGGAGGGGGAAGGGTTAGAGGAGGGGGAGGAAGGGTTAGAGGAGGGGGGGAGGGGTTAGAGGAGGGGGGAAGGGGTGGAAGTGTGGGAGGGGGTGGGAGGGGAAAGGGGTGGAGGGGAGGGGGTGGAGGGGAGGGGAGCGGAGGGGAGTGGAGGGGTGGAGGGGGTGAAAAGGGGAGCGGAGGGTGAGGAAAGGGGAGCGGAGGGGGGGAAAGGGGAGCGGAGGGGGGGGGAAGGGGAGCGGAGGGGGGGAAGGGGAGCGGAGGGGGGGGGAAGGGGAGCGGAGGGGGGGGGAAGGGGAGCGGAGGGGGGGAAGGGGAGTGGGGGGGGGGAGGAGGAGGGGGGGGAAGGGGAGCGGAGGGGGGGAAGGGGAGCGGAGGGGGGGGAAGGGGAGAAGTGGTGGGGGGAAAGGGGAGAAGTGGTGGGAAGAGGGAGGAGGGGGGAGGTGGTGGGAAGGGGGCGAAGGGGGGAGGTGGTGGGAAGGGGGAGAAGGGGGGAGAAGGGGGGAGGTGGTGGGAAGGGGGAGAAGGGGGGAGGTGGTGGGAAGGGGGGAGGTGGTGGGAAGGGGGAGAAGGGGGGAGGTGGTGGGAAGGGGGAGGAGGGGGGAAGGGGGAGGAGGTGGGAAGGGGGAGATGGGGGGAGGCGGTGGGAAGGGGGAGGGGAGGCGGTGGGAAGGGGGGGGAGGCGGTGGGAAGGGGGGGGAGGCGGTGGGAAGGGGGGGGAGGCGGTGGGAAGGGGGGGGAGGCAGTGGGAAGGGGGGGAGGCGGTGGGAAGGGGGAGGGGAGGCGGTGGGAAGGGGGGGGAGGCGGTGGGAAGGGGGGGGAGGCGGTGGGAAGGGGGGGGAGGCAGTGGGAAGGGGGGGAGGCGGTGGGAAGGGGGAGGGGAGGCGGTGGGAAGGGGGGGGAGGCGGTGGGAAGGGGGGGGAGGCGGTGGGAAGGGGGGGGAGGCAGTGGGAAGGGGGGGAGGCGGTGGGAAGGGGGGAGGGGAGGCGTTGGGAAGGGAGGCGGTGGGAAGGGGGGGGAGGTGGTGGGAAGGGGGAGGGGAGGCGTTGGGAAGGGAGGCGGTGGGAAGGGGGGGGAGGCGGTGGGAAGGGGGGCAGGCGGTGGGAAGGCGGTGGGAAGGGGGGGAGGAGGCGGTGGGAAGGGGGGGGAGGCGGTGGGAAGGGGGGGGAGGCGGTGGGAAGGGGGGGAGGCAGAGGGAAGGGGGGAGGGGAGGCGTTGGGAAGGGAGGCGGTGGAAAGGGGGGGGAGGCATTGGGAAGGGGGGGAGGCGGAGGGAAGGGGGGAGGGGAGGCGTTGGGAAGGGAGGCGGTGGAAAGGGGGGGGAGGCATTGGGAAGGGGGGGGAAGCGGTGGGAAGGGGGGGAGGCGGTGGGAAGGGGGGGGAGGCGGTGGGAAGGGGGGAGGGGAGGCGGTGGGAAGGGGGGGGCAGTGGACAGGAAGGGGGGGCGGTGGACAGGAAGGGGGGGGGCAGTGGACAGGAAGGGGGGGCAGTGGACAGGAAGGGGGGGGCAGTGGACAGGAGGGGGGGTCAGTGGACAGGAGGGGGGGCAGTGGACAGGAGGGGGGGGGCAGTGGACAGGAGGGGGGGGGCAGTGGACAGGAGGGGGGGCAGTGGACAGGAGGGGGGGCAGTGGACAGGAGAGGGGGCAGTGGACAGGAGGGGGGGGCAGTGGACAGGAGGGGGGGCAGTCCAGTGGACAGGAGAGGGGGGCAGTGGACAGGAGGGGGGGCAGTGGACAGGAGGGGGGGGGGCAGTGGACAGTGGACAGGAGGGGGGACAGTGTACAGGAGGGGGGGGCAGTGGACAGGAGGGGGGCAGTGGACAGGAGGGGGGCAGTGGACAGGAGGGGGGAGGGCAGTGGACAGGAGAGGGGGGGCAGTGGACAGGAGAGGGGGGGCAGTGGAAAGGAGAGGGGAGCAGTGGACAGGAGAGGGGGGGCAGTGGACAGGAGAGGGGGGCAGTGGACAGGAGAGGGGGGGCAGTGGACAGGAGATGGGGGGCAGTGGACAGGAGGGGGGGCTGTGTATAGGAGGGGGGGGCTGTGTACAGGAGGGGGGGGCTGTGTACAGGAGGGGGGCTATGTACAGGAGGGGGGGGGGCTGTGTACAGGAGGGGGGGCAGTGGACAGGAGGGGGGGCAGTGGACAGGATGGGGGGCAGTGTCGCACACACTCAGTCACACACACACACACACACACACACACACACACACACACACACACACACACACGTCTCAGTCCCGTGATGCGCCCTTTCTCAGTTCCGTGCGGCGCCGCAGGTGGGGGGGAGGTGGGGGAGCGACACACGCGACACCTACCTGTACTTCCGGCCGCCGCCATCTTCTCACTCGGCGCCGCGAGGGAGGAAGGGGGTCCGCCATTTTACGCGCCGCGTGGCAGCCTGTTCCCCCCCGGGGAGGGAGTGGAGCAGGAGGTGAGCAGGAGGGAGGTGAGTGGAGCGGGAGGGAATGGAGCGGGAGGGAATGGAGCGCGAGGGAGGAATGGGGTCCGCCATCTTAGGCGCCACGTGGCAGCCTGCCTGTTCCCCCGCCGGGGAGGGAATGGAGCGGGAGGGAGTGGTGTGTAGCAGGAGGGAGGTGAGTGCGGGAGCGGGAGGGAGTGGTGTGTAGCGGGAGGGAGTGGTGTGTAGCGGGAGGGAGTGGTGTGTAGCGGGAGGGAGGTGAGTGGAGCAGGAGGTGAGTGTGGGAGTGGAGCGGGAGGGAGTGGTGTGTAGCGGGAGGGAGTGGTGTGTAGAGGGAGTGGAGCGGGAGGGAGGTGAGTGCGGGAGTGGAGTGGGAGGGAGGTGAGTGCGGGAGTGGAGCGGGAGGTGAGTGCGGGAGTGGAGCGGGAGGTGAGTGCGGGAGTGGAGCGGGAGGTGAGTGCGGGAGTGGAGCGGCTTCCGGGCACGTCTTAGGTGGGCGCGTGTCCCCCCGCCGGGGAGGGAGTGGAGCGGGAGGGAGGTGAGCACCGGGGAGGTGGGGAGGTGAGTGTGATGGGGGGGGAGAGGACAGAGATGTGTGTGTGTGTGTGTGTGTGTGTGTGTGTGTGTGTGTGTGTGACTTTGTGTGTGTGTGACTTTGTGTGTGTGTGACTTTGTGTGTGTGTGACTTTGTGTGTGTGTGACTTTGTGTGTGTGTGACTTTGTGTGTGTGTGACTTGTGTGTGTGTGTGGTTTTTTTTTTTTGGACCTTTGGCCCGTCACTCCGCCTCAGGCCAATGAGAGGTGTGGGGGGCGGGCCAAGGGGGTGGTGTGAGTGTGTGAGCCC